>NC_091463.1:102088232-102270732 GCF_027789765.1 Dendropsophus ebraccatus | reverse complement strand
ACATACAACAGTATAATACTGACACATGTCCATAGAGGCAGTATTATAGTAGTTATATTCCTGTATATAGGAGCAGTATTATAGTAGTTATATCCCTGTATATAGGGAGCAGTATTATAGTAGTATATTCCTGTATATAGGGGGCAGTATTATAGTAGTTATATTCCTGTATATAGGGAGCAGTATTATATTAGTTATATTCCTGTATATAGGGAGCAGTATTATAGTAGTTATATTCCTGTATATAGGAGCAGTATTATAGTAGTATATTCCTGTATATAGGAGCAGTATTATAGTAGTTATATTCCTGTATATAGGAGCAGTATTATAGTAGATATATTCCTGTATATAGGGAGCAGTATTATAGTAGTTATACTCCTGTATATAGGGAGCAGTATTATAGTAGTTATATTCCTGTATATAGGAGCAGTATTATAGTAGTTATATCCCTGTATATAGGAGCAGTATTATATTAGTTATATTCCTGTATATAGGAGCAGTATTATAGTAGTATATTCCTGTATATAGGAGCAGTATTATATTAGTTATATCCCTGTATATAGGAGCAGTATTATAGTAGTATATCCCTGTATATAGGAGCAGTATTATAGTAGTATATCCCTGTATATAGGAGCAGTATTATAGTAGTTATATTCTTGTATATAGGAGCAGTATTATAGTAGTTATATTCTTGTATATAGGAGCAGTATTATAGTAGTTATATTCCTGTATATAGGAGCAGTATTATAGTAGTTATATTCTTGTATATAGGAGCAGTATTATAGTAGTTATATCCCTGTATATAGGAGCAGTATTATAGTAGTTATATTCATGTATATAGGAGCAGTATTATAGTAGTTATATTCCTGTATATAGGAGCAGTATTATAGTAGTATATTCCTGTATATAGGAGCAGTATTATAGTAGTTATATTCCTGTATATAGGAACAGTATTATAGTAGTTATATTACTGTATATAGGAGCAGTATTATAGTAGTATATTCCTGTATATAGGAGCAGTATTATAGTAGTTATATCCCTGTATATAGGAGCAGTATTATAAGAGTTATATCCCTGTATATAGGGGGCAGTATTATAGTAGTATATTCCTGTATATAGGAGCAGTATTATAGTAGTTATATTCCTGTATATAGGAGCAGTATTATAGTAGTTATATTCCTGTATATAGGAGCAGTATTATAGTAGTTATATCCCTGTATATAGGGATCAGTATTATAGTAGTTATATCCCTGTATATAGGAGCAGTATTATAGTAGTTATATTCCTGTATATAGGAGCAGTATTATAGTAGTTATATTTCTGTATATAGGAGCAGTATTATAGTAGTTATATTCCTGTATATAGGAGCAGTATTATAGTAGTTATATCCCTGTATATAGGGGCAGTATTATAGTAGTTATATTCCTGTATATAGGAGCAGTATTATAGTAGTTATGGTGTTCTGGTGTGGTGTTTTTGGGTCTGGTCCTGTGGCATGGGGGTCGCAGGGCCGTCCCATGGCCCCCGTTCCCTGGCTGTGCACGCCTGCGGGGTTGGTGGCCACTGACTGGCACGGTGTGGACTTAGTGTAGGGACCCATGTGTATCAGATACCGGCACGAGGTACATGGGGCAGTATGGCTTGATCAATTCATACACAAAATTCTGATGTGTTTTTTATTTAGCCTAGGGGCACTAGTATCAGCCATAGGTGTGAGGTGCAGCACTCTGTTTCTTCCCTGAACCGCATTATAGTAGTTATATTTCTGTATATAGGAGCAGTATTATAGTAGTTATATTCCTGTATATAGGAGCAGTATTATAGTAGTTATATCCCTGTATATAGGGAGCAGTATTATAGTAGTTATATCCCTGTATATAGGAGCAGTATTATAGTAGTTATATTCCTGTATATAGGAGCAGTATTATAGTAGTTATATCCCTGTATATAGGGAGCAGTATTATAGTAGTTATATCCCTGTATATAGGAGCAGTATTATAGTAGTTATATTCCTGTATATAGGAGCAGTATTATAGTAGTTATATCCCTGTATATAGGGAGCAGTATTATAGTAGTTATATTCCTGTATATAGGAGCAGTATTATAGTAGTTATATTCCTGTATATAGGGAGCAGTATTATAGTAGTTATATTCCTGTATATAGGAGCAGTATTATAGTAGTTATATTCCTGTATATAGGAGCAGTATTATAGTAGTTATATCCCTGTATATAGGGGCAGTATTATAGTAGTTATATTCCTGTATATAGGAGCAGTATTATAGTAGTTATATTTCTGTATATAGGAGCAGTATTATAGTAGTTATATTCCTGTATATAGGGGGCAGTATTATAGTAGTTATATCCCTGTATATAGGGGCAGTATTATAGTAGTTATATTCTTGTATATAGGAGCAGTATTATAGTAGTTATATTCTTGTATATAGGAGCAGTATTATAGTAGTTATATCCCTGTATATAGGGGGCAGTATTATAGTAGTTATATCCCTGTATATAGGAGCAGTATTATAGTAGTTATATTCCTGTATATAGGGAGCAGTATTATAGTAGTTATATCCCTGTATATAGGAGCAGTATTATAGTAGTTATATTCCTGTATATAGGAGCAGTATTATGGCAGTTATATTCCTGTATATAGGAGCAGTATTATAGTAGTTATATTCCTGTATATAGGAGCAGTATTATAGTAGTTATATCCCTTTATATAGAAGCAGTATTATAGTAGTTATATTGTTCTCTATACAGTATAGGATACTTACAGTATATTCTTGCACATAGGCCTCATTATTTTACTATTTATAGTCTTCTATTAGGGGCACAGAGAATTTATGAGATCTTCTATGAAAACAGGTCTAAATAGATGATTGCAGCTATTACTGTATTGGACGTCTGTATTAATATATTTTCCTACAGTTTTAGCTGTTTCGGTGAGTTACTAACCTGTGTCCGGCAGCCGGTTGGGGTCTGTGCCAGGGACCTGCTGAATATAATGGTGATGTATTGCTCGGTGGATGCACCTCCAGTTAAGTACTTATTATTTTTCCTTGATGTCATCGTTGATCCATTATCTACATTCTTTTAACTTCATAGTTTCCTTTTTTATATTTCCTGAGTTTTTTGCATCTAAAAATAACTGACATCTGAATAAACGCTAGAGATGATGGTATGGAGGATTAACGCTTTAGTCTCTGTAAGTATTGTTCTTCATATGTAAAAGACAACCCCAGCTGTATCACTTCTTTATTATATGCAGATAAAATAGCAAAAAAAAAAGTAACAGACTCAGCTGACGCTTTTGAGACCATGTCATTCTGAAATGAGTCAGTCAGATCTGTTCTTGTCCTCTAACTTAACAATTGATTTATTTTCTGTGATCACACTGGTGAGGAAATTAGATTGTTAGCTGTATGTCCTGCAAAAAGTGGTGTATTCCCTCCAGTCTGACACAGTGCTCTCTGCTGCCACCTCTGTCCATGTTAGGAACTAAGCAGCAGCAAATGTACTCTTGTTATACTTTCGTTTGCCAAACTTTACTTTTGTTTGCAAAAAATTATTGACAAAAATTCAAAAAAATATATTGAAACAGAAAACCTCTCCTGCTCTGGACAGTTCCTGACATGGACAGAGGTGGCAGCAGAGAGCAGTGTGTCAGACTGGAGAGAATACACCACTTCCTGCAGGACATACAGCAGCTGATCAGTACTGTAAGACTGGAGATTTTTAAATAAAAGTAAATTACAAATCTGTATAACTTTTTGACACTATTTTAGAAACAAAATCATTGGAGTACCCCTTTACAGTTTTGCATGTTCTGGCTTTTCTTGCATGCATCCTGGATAATCCACCAGCTCATGGATAATCCTTCTTATATTATCAGAATTCACTATTTCGGGGATGTGCACTACCTGGAACATCTAATAGCCCCGGCTTGTTACATGCTATTCTCCGTATGGTCTCTCGTAGTCGCACTTTGACCCTCCGTATCTGGGAAGCTTCGTCTGGTCTAATCCATGTGACAGCTGTAAAGAATAGCAGAGTTGGGAGAGTGCTGGAGGAATGAGTGGGTCGCACATTGTCCTTATAAATCCAGTTTAGGTTTGCCGACATCCTCCATGGATAATGGGCTCCTCGCCCTGAGCTCTGGCCTTGTAAATGGATCATTATGGGCATGTAAGATGTGGTTTTGTATATACCAAGTTGTGGCATGTAGCAGAGCTAAAGTGCGCTCATTCCTGGCACTTTGCGTAGCGTAGAGCAGTCATGTGGGCGATAAATCCAGCATCCGGGGAAAGTTCCTGTCCTGTCGTCTATAAAGGGTCTAATCATTAATCTATCATCCTACGCTCCATACGGGGGATCGGGGGCTCCGCCATGTAGTGATCTGTTTCTCCTTACATTTCCTTCAAAGATTTTGTCATATTTACAATAAGGTGACGGACGGTAATAAAACACTTTGAAGAATTCAAGGACTTAAAGGAAAAGTTTCATTACAGAACATTAGAATATTTCTGCTCTATAGGCCGCGGGTAGTCAGGATCTCATCGGAAATCAGAACTTTTAGTTTTATGGTAAACCATTATTATGGTGAACCGGGAATGAGAGGGGGAATGGGAGGGGAGCCATGCTGGGGAGCAGGAATGAGATGGGGGCCATGCTGGGGAGCAGGAATAAGAGGGGGGGGGGGGCATGCTGGGGAGCAGGAATAAGAGGAGAGCCATGCTGGGGAGCAGGAATGAGAGGGGAGCCATGCTGGGGAGCAGGAATGAGATGGGAGCCATGCTGGGGAGCAGGAATGAGAGGGGAGCCATGCTGGGGAGCAGGAATGAGAGGGGAGCCATGCTGGGGAGCAGGAATGAGAGGGGAGCCATGCTGGGGAGCAGGAATAGGAGGGGAGCCGTGCTGGGGAGCAGGAATGGGAGGGGAGCCATGCTGGGGAGCAGGAATAAGAGGGGAGCCATGCTGGGGAGCAGGAATAAGAGGGGGGGCCATGCTGGGGAGCAGGAATGAGATGGGAGCCATGCTGGGGAGCAGGAATAAGAGGGGAGCCATGCTGGGAAGCAGGAATAAGAGGGGAGCCATGCTGGGGAGCAGGAATAAGAGGGGAGCCATGCTGGGGAGCAGGAATAAGAGGGGAGCCATGCTGGGGAGCAGGAATAAGAGGGGAGCCATGCTGGGGAGCAGGAATGAGATGGGGGCCATGTTGGGAGCAGGAATGAGATGGGAGCCATGCTGGGGAGCAGGAATGAGATGGGAGCCATGCTGGGGAGCAGGAATAAGAGGGGAGCCATGCTGGGGAGCAGGAATAAGAGGGGAGCCATGCTGGGGAGCAGGAATGAGATGGGGGCCATGTTGGGAGCAGGAATGAGATGGGAGCCATGCTGGGGAGCAGGAATAAGAGGGGAGCCATGCTGGGGAGCAGGAATAAGAGGGGAGCCATGCTGGGGAGCAGGAATAAGAGGGGAGCCATGCTGGGGAGCTGCAAAGTTAATTTTGCATTTGGTTTTGCTCCTTCTTTATTCCACCAGTGACCGGTTACTTCCTGTTTTGTCACATTTCTTCTTATCATCTTATAGATTTCAGTGCAGTCAGACATTTTCCCTCCATAGAGTCTTTGCCAATATTCAAAGGAAACCCGAGAGCCTCCTCAGTCCCTGAAAGTTGAAGCGCGTCACATACATTATTTTAGCGCTTTGTTTTCCTCTTGTGTCCTGTCTATTATTTTCACAACATCATCAATCACCCCCAGTACTCCCAGTTACCTCCAGTACTCCCAGTTACCTCCAGTCCTATCACATGATCATTTCCAGCATCCTATAAGGGTCTCTTTGGGACAATTGTTCTATCATCAGTTCACGTATTAGGGGTCACATGTCCAGCGCCCAGGACTGGGAATTCTCCCGGTGACCCGTCTTCCTATGGACGTTCTCATTTTACTGCAGATGTTGCCGGTGTCTGATGGTTATCACAGGAGGGAATGCCGCGTAACCTGACACCAGCATATTACTAACGTTTTTATTATTACCACTCTGATTGTGTTTAGGCTTACTGTATCATATACGTATTATCTGAACGTATATGTATATGTATACGTTCAGATAATTCTGCGTGGTTAAAATGTGGTGTCCCACCACAGGTGCTTATGATGTCACACCTGTCGTAAACAGCCTCTTACCCAAAGCTAAGTGGTGATGAAGGTAGTTTTTTTTTTTTCACCACTAGATGTCAGTGTTTTGTATGTGAACACTTATCTATTGCACAGCTGAAGTAAGGAAAGGGTTACTGTTTCTTATATACTATGGGGGAGATTTATGAAAGAGGTAGTGCGGCGTTTAAAAATTATTCACTAAATAACACACATTACTAAGTTATACAACTTTGTAATGTGTGTTATGTAAGTGAATGGCCCCCTTCCATGTGTCCCCCCCCACCCCCGGAAGTGTGGTGCATTATACTCACCAGATTACTGTCGACCCCGGCCGGCCTCCCAAAGATGACGTCGTTCGATCCAAGATGGCAGCCGGGGTCGACAGTAATCTGGTGAGTATAATGCACCACCACTCCAGCCGTCCCTCATGCCGGCCCCCCTCTGCCGCGTCATCAGCTGCTCAGCCGCGACTGGCTGAGCACTGTTATGCACAAACGCTGCACTACGCTGGGCTTAAAAATGTCTCCGCAGCTTCAACAGTACGGAGATTTATGTAGAGGCGCACCAGGGCGCACCAGCTCAGAGCTGGCGTAGGTTTCCTCATCATCTTTGTGTGAGAAAAATGATGAATTTAGTGGACCCAGAGTCCGCGCCCCCCATTATGGATAGAAAAAAAGATACCAGAAGGTATGTGGATGTGACACCGGGAAACCTCGGACACTTAGTTTCAACGAGCTAACCACGGCTGGGGCTTGTATCACCCTATTAGGATGGTAAGTGTTCTGTATTATTCAGAGACTGTACAGTAAAGCTGTTCTATCTATTCACTGGGCTATTATATGGGTCCTCCATACTTCATATTCTCTATGAATATGAGCAACAGCTACAGACGTGTTTGTTCCTCCTGTGTCCTTCATATTCAATCTCTATCTGGAGTCTGGGCTTGGACAATGCCAGGAGAACATTCCCTGTCTGACTGCACTGTGCCTGCTGTGTAATAATAGAGGGGGGCAGATGGCGTCTGCTGCCACCTCTGTCCATGTCAGGAACTGTCCAGAGCAGGAGAGGTTTTCTATGGGGATTTGCTGGTGGCAGCAGAGAGCACTGTGTCAGACTGGAGAGAATACACACTTCCTGCAGGACATACAGCAGCTGATAAGTACTGGAAGACTGAAGATCTTTAAATCGAGGTAAATTACAAATCTACTGTATATAACTTTCTGACACCAGTTGATTTAAAATCAATTTCTTTTCTCCGGAGCACCCTTTTACGTTCAATTTTTCCGATTTGTGGCTCAGGATTGTAGGAAAGCTGTGTGGAGCTTCAGACTGGGCGGAAATAGTTTCTATTAAGGACGCTGGACTCCTGAAGATGCCGACTGTAAACATTTGTGTAAAGATCCCGCCGGGCACCGTCCAATATCACGGCACACGTCTGCTTATCAGTATGGAGCCCGGGGCAGGTGAGGTGTGATGGACAGGAAGCATCACTGCTGTATATATATATATGTGTGTGTGTGTATGGAGGACAGGAAGCATCACTGCTGTATATATATATATATATATATATATGTGTGTATGTAAGGAGGACAGGAAGCATCACTGCTGTATATATATATATGTGTGTGTGAGTATGGAGGACAGGAAGCATCACTGCTGTATATATATATATATGTGTGTGTGTGTATGGAGGACAGGAATGTGACACCTGCTGCTCCTTCCTGTCGGCTCATAGTGACCAGAGGAAAAGTCTGCACCCAGCGATACTAATGTGACGTCTGATCCCATCCTGATTCCAAACACAACATTGTATCCAACATCTATAGCAGAGACTGATCCATAGTTACTGAGGGATCTATCTCCTATCTATCTATCTATCTATCTATCTATCTATCTATCTATCTATCTATCTATCTATCTATCTATCTCCTATCTATCTATCTATCTCCTATCTATCTATCTCCTATCTATCTATCTATCTCCTATCTATCTATCTATCTATCTATCTATCTATCTATCTATCTCCTATCTATCTATCTATCTATCTATCTATCTATCTCCTATCTATCTATCTCCTATCTATCTATCTCCTATCTATCTATCTATCTATCTATCTATCTATCTATCTCCTATCTATCTATCTCCTATCTATCTATCTATCTCCTATCTATCTATCTCCTATCTATCTCCTATCTATCTCCTATCTATCTATCTATCTATCTATCTATCTATCTATCTATCTATCTATCTATCTATCTATCTATCTATCTCCTATCTATCTATCTCCTATCTATCTCCTATCTATCTGCTATCTATCTATCTATCTATCTATCTATCTATCTATCTATCTATCTATCTATCTCCTATCTATCTATCTATCTATCTATCTCCTATCTATCTATCTATCTATCTATCTCCTATCTATCTATCTATCTATCTATCTATCTATCTATCTATCTATCTCCTATCTATCTATCTATCTATCTCCTATCTATCTATCTATCTATCTCTGATCTATCTCCTATCTATCTATCTATCTATCTATCTCCTATCTATCTATATATCTATCTATCTATCTATCTATCTATCTATCTATCTATCTCCTATCTATCTATCTATCTATCTATCTCCTATCTATCTATCTATCTATCTATCTCCTATCTATCTCCTATCTATCTATCTATCTATCTATCTATCTATCTATCTATCTATCTATCTCCTATCTATCTATCTATCTCCTATCTATCTATCTATCTATCTATCTATCTATCTCCTATCTATTTATCTATCTATCTATCTATCTATCTATCTCCTATCTATCTATCTATCTATCTATCTATCTATCTATCTATCTATCTCCTATCTATCTATCTCCTATCTATCTATCTATCTCCTATCTATCTCCTATCTATCTATCTCCTATCTATCTATCTATCTCCTATCTATCTATCTATCTCCTATCTATCTATCTCCTATCTATCTCCTATCTATCTCCTATCTATCTATCTATCTATCTATCTATCTATCTATCTATCTATCTCCTATCTATCTATCTCCTATCTATCTCCTATCTATCTGCTATCTATCTATCTATCTATCTATCTATCTATCTATCTATCTATCTATCTATCTCCTATCTATCTATCTATCTATCTATCTCCTATCTATCTATCTATCTATCTATCTCCTATCTATCTATCTATCTATCTATCTATCTATCTATCCAGGGGCGGATTAACTTTACCATAGGCCCGGGGCTGTTCACCAAGCCTGGGCCCCCCCACCCCCCTTTAACTATGGCAGCACTAGCCTGGCGTTCATAGTACAGGACAGATAATGTCATGATGTCCTGATTTGTGCAAAATTGCCATTAAAAAAACTGTGATTTTTGCAAATCATGTTGGAAGTGTAGCCAGGAGACAGTACACCACAAGTCTTTTTGGGTGGTCATGGGCCCCCCAGGAGCTCAGGGCCCCGGGCTGCCGCCCGAAAAGCCCCTATTATAATCCACTACTGTATCTATCTATCTCCTATCTATCTATCTATCTATCTCCTATCTATCTATCTATCTATCTCTGATCTATCTCCTATCTATCTATCTATCTATCTATCTATCTCCTATCTATCTATATATCTATCTATCTATCTATCTATCTATCTATCTATCTCCTATCTATCTATCTATCTATCTATCTCCTATCTATCTATCTATCTATCTATCTCCTATCTATCTCCTATCTATCTATCTATCTATCTATCTATCTATCTATCTCCTATCTATCTATCTATCTCCTATCTATCTATCTATCTATCTATCTATCTATCTATCTATCTCCTATCTATTTATCTATCTATCTATCTATCTATCTATCTATCTCCTATCTATCTATCTATCTATCTATCTATCTATCTATCTCCTATCTATCTATCTCCTATCTATCTATCTATCTCCTATCTATCTCCTATCTATCTATCTCCTATCTATCTATCTATCTATCTATCTATCTATCTATCTATCTCCTATCTATCTATCTCCTATCTATCTCCTATCTATCTATCTCCTATCTATCTCCTATCTATCTATCTCCTATCTATCTCCTATCTATCTATCTCCTATCTATCTCCTATCTATCTATCTATCTATCTATCTATCTCCTATCTATCTATCTATCTCCTATCTATCTATCTATCTATCTCCTATCTATCTATCTCCTATCTATCTCCTATCTATCTATCTCCTATCTATCTATCTCCTATCTATCTCCTATCTATCTCCTATCTATCTATCTATCTATCTATCTATCTATCTATCTCCTATCTATCTATCTATCTATCTATCTATCTATCTATCTATCTATCTATCTATCTATGTTCTCTGTCACCCATAACAGCCAATCAGCCAATTGTTATTTGGTCTTTATGATAATATTAGGGTAGTAGATGTAGATATTGGGGTCCCACTACCCTGGTGTCCCCCTCAGCTCTGCCTCATCTGTCGGCCCGGATTGTCGCATTAGCGCAGCGCTCTCCCGCCGGCCGTGGTTGTGTTCTCTTAGCACAATGTTTGTTTCCCCTCATCCGGCTCCACATTATCCCGTCACTTTCCCTGGATGATTTTTCTCCATTTGCAGCTGCAGAAGTGACATTAATCAGCCGCAGCGCCGTGACGCGTCATTTATCTCCTTGTGTCCATTAGAAGACATCTGGGTTATGGTTAGAGGAGTCGGGAGGGGGGTCACCCCATCATCTACAGCACATCCCAGCTACACCTCTGACAGTGTACCCTCCCCACATCATCACACCAGCAGGGCACAGTGTGCCCTCCCCACATCATCACACCAGCAGGGGACAGTGTGCCCTCCCCACATCATCACACCAGCAGGGGACAGTGTGCCCTCCCCACATCATCACACCAGCAGGGAACAGTGTATCCTCCAAACCACAGGCAGGATTGAAGCAGATTTGTAGATTACTTCTATTAAAAAATCTCCAGTCTTCCAGTACTTATCAGCTGCTGTATGTCCTGCAGGAAGTGGTGTATTCTTTCCAGTCTGACACAGTGCTCTATGCTGTCACCTCTGTCCATGTCAGGAACTGTCCAGAGCAGCAGCAAATCCCCATAGAAAACCTCTCCTGCTCTGGACAGTTCCTGACATGGACAGAGGTGGCAGCAGAGAGCGCTGTGTCAGATTGGAAACAATATAACTCTAATTTTTTACCCCTTTAATTGCTAGTAATGATTGGGCTCCAGTGCATAGCATCAAATCTCCTTCTGCTAAGAGGCTGGAGATGGTGCAGGTGGAGACACAGATGAGGGGCCGCATCCTCTAACAGCTCAGTCAGAAGGGTAAAGATGGCGGCAACGCTACACAAAGGTAAAGTGTACTATATGCGGCGCAGGTGGAGGCCACACCCCCTCCAGGCAAACACAGCGCCGGGTCTGTGGATACACCAGTGAAGTAATAACAGTATCACACATGGCAGGCTTAGATACACCAGTGAAGTAATAACAGTATCACACATCGCTGGCTTAGATACACCATAAAGGTAATATCAGTATCACACATGGCAAGCTTAGATACACCAGTGAAGTAATAACAGTATCACACATCGCTGGCTTAGATAAACCAGTGAAGTAATAACAGTATCACACATGGCAGGCTTAGATACACCAGTGAAGTAATAACAGTATCACACATCGCTGGCTTAGATACACCATAAAGGTAATATCAGTATCACACATGGCAAGCTTAGATACACCAGTGAAGTAATAACAGTATCACACATCGCTGGCTTAGATAAACCAGTGAAGTAATAACAGTATCACACATGGCAGGCTTAGATACACCAGTGAAGTAATAACAGTATCACACATGGCAGGCTTAGATACACCAGTGAAGTAATAACAGTATCACACATGGCAGGCTTAGATACACCAGTGAAGTAATAACAGCATCACACATGATGGGCTTAGATACACTCATACATAATAAGCTTTGATACATTGCTACAAAAGTCAGTATAACACATCATGAGCTTAGCATAAAGTACACAACACCATGGGCTTAGATACATTGGCTTTCAGAGAGTATCACACATGATAGGCTTAGATCCACTGTCTAACAATCTAAAATGTTGTAAATTCTTTCTGGGCTCAATAGAAAAAAACAATTGAGATGAGACCCCCCCCCCCCCATGGGCAGCCATTGTGTGAGGAGCAGTCAGGGGTATCCGTGCCCAGTGATTCCATCTATAGATTCAGTGATGTCACCCTCTTCCTCCTCCGCATCAAAGGACGGAGAGTTGTGTCTCTATCTGTTCCAGGTTAATGTGACATCAATAGGTTCAAGTCTGGAGCCATTTCCTGAGACCCAGGGGTCCGGCCCATAGGATCTGCGGGGTCCGCCATCTGTGTGTATGAGGGGAGCGCTCTAACAGGTGAGAAAGGACGCAAACTGGTCCAGAGCGTCCAATCACAGAAGCGGCGGCTCTCACTGGAGAGAAGACCACAAAGACAACCGGAGATCACAGGTAATACTAAGAGAAGCAAATAAACTGCACTAATACCCCAATACCCCAATACCCTAATACCCCAATACCCCAATACCCTGTCCTCTAGTATCACATGGATGATAGTATGTAGTTACAGTATCATACACTGCAGGACTGACCAGAGTTGCTGAACTATTCGGGTTTAGCAACGTTCTCCAAAACCCGCCGGACACTCAGCATTTGGCTCCCGGCATCTGGAGAAGGTAGTCGCCTATGGCTGTTTTTTTTTTGTAACGTAAAGATCGTAAACATCACTCATTATATACCGTAGTTTATTCTCGGTGATTTTCTGGATTCTCTCGTTGATTATCTCGTTGATCCGGCTGACATTCATGTTCATCGCTGAGATGTAGCTGAGGTTCAGTGTGATATAAGATCCGTGGTCTTACCATCTCCCATCACTCCCCTTACATCTTGGCAGATGGAAATTACCTTCTTTACAAGAACCAGATCCCCCGTAATGGCCGTATGGACAGACACGCGGCAGATTTGCAAATCATTTTGGCAGATTTCTCAATAACTCTTGGTTTCTCACATTATTATTTTTACTGGAACCACCTGCAGGTAATTTGTGCACAATCAGAGACGCATGCCGGGTAATCGCTGCTCTATGGGACGCCATACGCCCAACAGATGACAGGATATTGGATACCAATTTCATCAACTGTTGGAACTTCCAGAGAAAATTCACCCTAATAGAGGTAAATTATCATTAAATGGGATTGAGGGAGAATGTAAGCAGAACTTGTCGCAGAATCTCATCCTACTATGAAACTTACTGTAGGAATGAATGGAAAACATACAATTCACTGGGCTCTAATTTACTGAAATGTGTTTCCTTACAGTATAGTAAAATCTAAATGATCCCCCTAGGGCAAGTGGTTGGCTCCCTTAAAAGTGGTACCGCCATGGGCATTGCAGTCATTAAACATATGACCTCCAGGGGCAAGTGGTTGGCTCCTTCTAAAGTGGCACCGCCATGGGGACTGCAGTTATGGCTTTTCTTGTCCAAACATATAGAGACAGAATCGGGTCATAAACCTGCGCTGGTTCCTGCTCCTAGTGATGACTATGGCACCTGTACTTTCATTCTAGTCAGCCCGGCCAGCTCTTTAGGACGAGGCTCGCACACGTCACTGTCTCTTCTCAAGTCGTTGGATGGTCCAGACATGACATAACACTCAGTGGTTTCCAATTGCTTCTCCCAATGTAATGCGATTTCTATGCACATAACATCTAGCAGATTTACTAATACATCCAGCAGGGTCAGAAAGCCCATTCAGGCTTGTAACGTGAGTGTTCTGGGGATCGGGGGGTCCAAGTGGTCAGATCCCCTCTGATCAGTAAGTTATCCCTCATCCTATGGAGAGGAGAGAATGGGAGTGATTGGTGGAGAGGAGGGGAGTGATTGGTGGAAAAGAGAGATGGGAGTCAGTGGAGGGGAGAGGATGGGAGTCAGTGGAGGGGAGAACAGCAGAGAATGGAAGTGATTGGTTGAGGACAGGAAAGCAGAAATGGATCTCCTCTATGCGGATGAGGCCAAAGGGACTGATGCAGATCTGTTCACACTTGACTTCTCTGGATAAAAAACACACAAGTAAAACTCTGTGGCTCCTGGAGCGTGACGTCCCACTTGAGCATGTTGCTCCATCTGGATGCGTCATCCCACCTGAGTGCGCTGTCTCACCCGGATTGGTCGTCCCACCTGAGTTCATTGTCCCATCCGGATGTGTTGTCTCACCTGAGTGCATTGTCTTATCCGGATATGTTGTCTCACCTGAGTGCGTTGTCCCATCCGGATATGTTGTCTTACCTGAGTGCGTTGTCCCATCCGGATTTGTTGTCTCACCTGAGTGCGTTGTCTCATCCGGATTTGTTGTCTCACCTGAGTGCGTTGTCCCATCCGGATATGTTGTCTCACCTGAGTGCATTGTCTCATCCGGATTTGTTGTCTCACCTGAGTGCGTTGTACCATCCAGATGTGTTGTCTCACCTGAGTGCATTGTCTTATCCGGATATGTTGTCTCACCTGAGTGTGTTGTCCCATCCGGATGTGTTGTCTCACCTGAGTGCGTTGTACCATCCGGATGTGTTGTCTCACCTGAGTGCATTGTCTTATCCGGATATGTTGTCTTACCTGAGTGCGTTGTCCCATCTGGATGTGTTGTCTCACCTGAGTGCGTTGTCCCATCTGGATGTGTTGACTCACCTGAGTGCGTTGTCCCATCTGGATGTGTTGACTCACCTGAGTGCGTTGTCCCATCTGGATGTGTTGTCTCACCTGAGTGCGTTGTCCCATCTGGATGTGTTGTCTCACCTGAGTGCGTTGTCCCATCCGGATGTGCTGTCTCACCTGAGTGCGTTGTCCCATCTGGATGTGTTGTCTCACCTGAGTGCGTTGTCCCATCTGGATGTGTTGTCTCACCTGAGTGCGTTGTCCCATCCGGATGTGTTGTCTCACCTGAGTTCGTTGTCCCATCCGGATGTGTTGTCTTACCTGAGTGCATTGTCTTATCCGGACATGTTGTCTCACCTGAGTGCGTTGTCCCATCCGGATGTGTCGTCCCACCTGAGTGCATTGTCTCATCTGGATGTGTTGTCTCACCTGAGTGCGTTGTCCCATCCGGATGTGTTGTCTCACCTGAGTGCGTTGTCCCATCCGGATGTGTTGTCTCACCTGAGTGCGTTGTCCCATCTGGATGTGTTGTCTCACCTGAGTGCGTTGTCCCATCCGGATGTGTTGTCTCACCTGAGTGCGTTGTCCCATCCGGATGTGTCGACCCACCTGAGTGCATTGTCTCATCTGGATGTGTTGTCTCACCTGAGTGCGTTGTCCCATCCGGATGTGTTGACTCACCTGAGTGCGTTGTCCCATCCGGATGTGTTGTCTCACCTGAGTGCGTTGTCCCATCTGGATGTGTTGTCTCACCTGAGTGCGTTGTCCCATCCGGATGTGTCGTCTCACCTGAGTGCATTGTCTCATCTGGATGTGTCGTCCCACCTGAACGCATTGTCCCATCCGGATTTGTCGTCCCACCTCAGCGCGTTGTCCCATCTGAAGATCCCTTGGCCCCTAATGGCTTCTCTAATCCCCAAAGACCAGACATTATCGGAGCTCTATTACCTGGCGCCTATTTACCAGAGTGGATGACTGTGTAACACATGGTGGTCACACGGGCAGGAGACCCTCTGTACAGTTGGTTTCCACCCTGGCTTGTAGTGGGGGTCATAGTGAGGGACCCCCCTCTGTGATATCCAAATGATCAAATATGGAAGGTGGCTTCCAGATGGGACAAGCTACAGGGATTCTGGGAAAATGAATCTTTAGAAGAAGTTTTGCCGATTCTGCAGTAATTTTTTTTTTCTCCTTAATGTTTTTATATTTTGCTTTTTTGCATTAAAAATGTAGAAAAAATCCCAACGTCCCTGACATCTTGGCTGACGGTATTTGTGGAACATGAACATATTAACCCCGGAACATGTTTTCCTTAATGTCATTGCTGAGGGGGATCTGGGCACCACTTTTTCTGTCTGTTTCAGGTAATTATAAGTGATCCATGATGTTTTCTTAAAGGGATTCACAGCAGCAGACGGCTTTGATAATGTGACCTAATGAAGAGCATGTGTGGGGGGTCGCCTAATGCACAACCGCCCCCTCCACACGCTGGGACCATTTATCTCCCATTACCAAGGAAAACAAGATGTCCGCAGGGTTAAGGACTCCAGAATTGGAAGAACATTGTCCGGGGTGAAGAGGAATGTGCATGTTTGTTATATTTACAGGGTTCATGTGGATCCATAAAGATACACAGCCTTATATATAGATCAATGGCATGAAGTAACTAAGACCTGTTCCAGAGAAGAGAGGTGACCCTGCAAGGACAGGGACCCCGAATATCAGGATGAAAAGTGACCCTGCAAGGACAGGGACCCCCAGTATCAGGATTAGAGGTGACCCTGCAAGGACAGGGACCCCCCCCTATCAGGATTAGAGGTGACCCTGCAAGGACAGGGACCCCCAGTATCAGGATTAGAGGTGACCCTGTGCGGACGGGCATGCAAGGAAAGGTCTGTACGGGAACATTTGTCCAGATTCAGCTGGTTGACATTTGGGCCATCTGGGGGGGGGGAGGCTCCGGAGACCATGCAGAGACGGGTAACACAGACAATATGGTGGCATCTGATCCCTTTACATAAGTAAACGAAGAGCAGGAAGGGAAGCTTTAGATTTTATAGGAGTAAGTGCCTAATATTCTCTCATTGTAAAGAGCCAGAACTCTCACCCCCTCCCGATGACCTGACGGAGTCTGCAATAATAAGCCGAGATCTGGTTGGGGCCCCTTTAAATATATCAGGAGGCCATATTATAACCAATAACCTCATATTATGATATGACGAGTCCCTTTAAATGCAGAAGAGACCTGATTATAATCTCTTAAAGGGGTTCTCTTCAATCACTCTTCTAAGGTCTTACATAGTAGAAGTTGGGGTCTCTGATTGGGCACTCTGACCCATTAGCTGGAGAAGCATGGCGACACGATAGAGGACCCAGCATGCCCCGGCATTACCCAGCCCACAGTGTAATACTGCCCCTGAGCTGTGGTGGCGCTGCAGGCATACTGAGCACGCACCGGCTTCCCTCCGGATTACAGCTGATTGCCGGACGCTCCTGTGCAGATTCTCTGTGATCATTTTATTTTTGGGGACTATTCCACCTAGAAAAAACTAAAAAATGAGGCCATCAATCTCGTCCTCTGCTGTTCAGAATGTGAACTACAGTTTGTATCCCCTTACAGGGGCTCATGTGTCACACATGAATAATGAATATTCAGAATATAGGTGAAGAATACAAAGTGTGAACAAGACCTAAAAATCCTCTCCATACTTTTCCATACTTGCCTCCCTAGCACCCCCTATAGGTAAGTTGTGTTATCACAGTCTGACCCTGATAGGTGGCAGCAGTGAGTCTTCTGTCTCTATTTTGCATACCTTTTTCCCAGAAGGCATTGCACTACTCCCCACCAGCTGGATCTCCTCGTGCAGAATCAGCACCTACAACAAAGCGGAGCGGCGGCCGGCGACCCCTGTGATACCCGACCCAATGGACCAGAAAATGGCTGAATGTTACATTTTCCTTTGGGAAAACAGCGGATTGTCTTCCTGAATTATTCTTAGATTGGCTTGATGGAATTAAATACATTCCTTAATCCGTCACTGACCTTTTATCAGCCTGGCACTACTTCTCAGGGCGGGTGAAACTCCTTGAGGAGCTCTAAGAAGAACACTGGAGGATGGGGGGGCATGGAGGACGGGGGCATAGAGGACAGGAAGGCAGCATGCAGGAGGGGGGCATAGAGGATGAGGGGGCATGGAGGACGGGGGGCATAGAGGATGGGGGGGCATGGAGGAGGGGGGGCATAGAGGATGGGGGGGCATGGAGGAGGGGGGGCATAGAGGACAGGAAGGCAGCATGGAGAATGGGGGGGCAGCATGCAGGATGGGGGCATAGAGGATGAGGGGGCATGGAGGACGGGGGGCATAGAGGATGGGGGGGCATGGAGGAGGGGGGGCATAGAGGATGAGGGGGGAGGCATGAAGGATGAGGGGGGGCATAGAGGATGAGGGGGGAGGCATGGAGGACAGGGGGGATAGAGGATGAGGAGAGGGCATAGAGGAAGGCATGCAGGACGGGGGCATAGAGGATGGGGGGGCATGGAGGACGAGGGGCATGGAGGAGGGGGCGGCATAGAGGATGGGGGCGGCATGGAGGACGAGGAATGTGGAAAATGTTTTTGATATAAGGAAGGTTTCAGCACTTTACATTCTTTTCCTAAGTGATCGGGTTTATACTCTTTGCCGTGTCAGAGGTTTTATATTGAGGCCGGGCCGACTCCAGGGTGTGTGGAGACTAATACAGTCACAATGTTATTGTGCCCACCCCTCCCTACCCAGAACCCCATAGACCCACCCAAGCCCATTGGTCCCCATTATCTTATCCCAACACAAGTCTCATGTATATATAGGCTCTTACATTTACATATATATATATATATATATATATATATATATATATATATATATCTGCAGTCACAGAGTTACAGAATCCATCGGGGCCTGTTGGCTGATGTAGAATTCCATGATGGATGAGCCGATTCACTGTAAAGTCTGGAACTAAATTGCTTAAAACACTTCAGCCAATCAGAGCTGTGATACCATGATGGCAGCCAATGACATCCCAAGCAATCTAACCTGCTCAGCCAATCAGAGCTGTGATACCATGATGGCAGCCAATGACAGCCCAAGCAATCTAACCTGCTCAGCCAATCAGAGCTGTGATACCATGATGGAAGCCAATGACAGCCCAAGCAATCTAACTTGCTCAGCCAATCAGAGCTGTGATACCATGATGGCAGCCAATTACAGCCCAAGCAATCTAACCTGCTTATTCCATTATCCAGCTGGGTTCACATGATGCAGTTTCCTTTCTGTTTTTTTCAGGACTAGATGCCCTTTTCCTGTGAATCTCTGCGGTTTTGCTCTGCAGTTATTAGGATCATTATTTTACCACATTGTATATAGGCGTCCATTGTTCCCTGACATGAGAATACGCGCGGTGCGACCGCCCAGCCCTATAACGGGGGAAACCCCCAACATGTATCCCTGCGGCATAGAGGGGGGGATGTTATCACCTACAGGACTACGCACATCGCTACATTGTTTCAGTCCCTTTATGACTAGTGTTGGATATTTAAAGTGACGGCTACAGGAATAGAAGATCAATAAGGAAATCATCAGGTTGGAGGAATAAGCCTGAGACCTTACAGGAAATAGCGGAGAATTATCACATTATAGGAGGTGCAGGGATCTATAGAACCAGAGGCAGTGGCGGCGGCTTCTTCATCTGGCAGCAATTACAATGAGGGGTCCGGGGTCCATAAAGCAGCTGCTCAGCCGACACCATGTTATATTCCAGCTGCTGGAGGAGAAAGACATCAGGTCTATGGGTATTCAGGGAAGTGGAGAGCTACAAAGTGAAGGAAGTCACATAAGGGGACACTTACTATGGAGTCTAATGTGTGCAACTATTCCAATGAGGATTGCTGGATATCACTATGTAGCGCTGCCGTAGTGACTGCATCTAATAAAAAGTTGCAAAATTCAGAAAATTGCGCAAGCTTATTCACCTGGTGCTGACTAAACGTACGTCTGCACCTGTTGGAAGTGGTAAATTGGGCGCTAATCCCGGATAATGGGAACTTTTGGATGAATACTCAAAACTAGCAGAATAAAAGAAAGTCGCATCTAAAAAATGTTTACCCATCGAATACTGGTTGATAAAAAGAACTTAGACCAAAAATGGGTGAAAAATCGAATTATTCACCAGATATTAAGCACAAAGCCCTTTGTAAAGTTCTCCCATTGTGTTTATTTATTTATATTTATTCTATTCTATTGAGAGGCTCACACACAGAGTTTTGTATCTTCAGCAGAGAGCAGCAGCTGAGAACTGGGGGAAGGAGACTGAATAGGTAATAACAAGTATGGAAGGAATTGTTAGTCTCACCATGGGCAGTAATATATCCAAAGATATGTGTGAGTGGAATACCCCTTTAATTCCAGTTCTCTGTCGAGTTTCCACCACATGATAATACAGTTGGTGTCAGTGAATGAAGTGCAGTACTGTGCTGTTACAATGTGTCAGTCTGGAGTCCGGGCTCATTGTTATAATAATTTGGGGGTAGGAGACGTTTGCCTTCCTGGGGCCGCTGCCAGACATGGAGCATTTGTTTGACATGGGACAATGCCAGATGAGGAGCGGTGCCGGCGTGGGTGGCGTGTAACACAGGAATAGCACCGGCGAACTCCTGTAAACCTGACTCTGTGGTCAATGACTGGAGAAGGGCGGGGGGCTTATTATAGAAGGGGACTGGGGGGGGGCGGAAGGTTTGCGGTCGGGGATCCAATTAAAGCTCCGGCCTCATTGGGTCCAATCTAAAAAAAGGCGAAACAATTATAAAATGCCAAAACCTATGGGACCCCGCATCACCTGACCGCGACACTCCGGAAGACGACGGACCGTGAAACGGGGGCTGCGACCAGAGGAAACCTGAAGTCTGTATAAAATAGCCGAGAAATTACCGAGCAGAATGTAAGATTGTAAGAAAGAAGGTGAGAAACAGCCGAGAACACAGCGCTGGGGCAAATATTACAGAAAAAGATCAATGTGCTGCCCCCTTTGGTGGTGGCAAATATTGGGAAATGTACCTCAGGTATCAACTGCTGCCAGATTTGTAATTTATTTCTATTTTAAAATATCCAGTCTTCCAGTACTTATCAGCTGCTGTATGTCCTGCAGGAAGTGGTGTATTCCCTCCAGTCTGACACAGTGCTCTCTGCTGCCACCTCTGTCCATGTCAGGAACTGTCCAGAGCAGGAGAGGTTTTCTATGGGGATTTGCTGCTGCTCTGGACAGTTCCTGACATGGACAGAGGTGGCAGCAGAGAGCACTGTGTCAGACTGGAGAGAATATACCACTTTTCTGCAGGACATACGGCAGCTGATAAGTACTGAAAGACTGGAGAGAATACACCACTTCCTGCAGAACATACAGTAGCTGATAAGTACTGGAAGACTGGAGAGAATACACCTCTGTAAACTAAAAGGCCTGTGCATTTACGATGCTGACACATTGTAACAAAGCACCAAGGCAGGAGAGGATTGAAATGAATATAAGTCAATGGAGCCAAGAAGGGTCGGATCTGTTGTTTCCTGATTATCCGGAGATTAATGTGATCTAATTTGTAGCTGATCTCCAGCCCAGGGAAAGTGATCAGAGGGCGATCAGAGAGCGATTAAAGGGCGATCAGGGAGCGATTAGAGGGCGATCAGAGAGAGATTAGAGAGCGATTAGAGGGCGATTAGAGGGCGATTAGAGAGCGATTAGAGGGCGATTAGAGGGCGATCAGAGAGCGATTAGAGGGCGATCAGAGAGCGATTAGAGGGCGATCAGAGAGCGATTAGAGGGCGATCAGGGAGCGATTAGAGGGCGATCAGAGAGCGATTAGAGGGCGATCAGAGAGCGATTAGAGGGCGATCAGAGGGCGATTAGAGAGCGATTAGAGGGCGATTAGAGGGCGATCAGAGAGCGATTAGAGGGCGATCAGAGAGCGATTAGAGGGCGATCAGAGAGCGATTAGAGGGCGATCAGGGAGCGATTAGAGGGCGATCAGAGAGAGATTAGAGAGCGATTAGAGGGCGATCAGAGAGCGATTAGAGAGCGATCAGAGAGAGATTAGAGGGCGATCATTCACCTCAGGATGGAGATGTCTCTGAATTGTCTCGTGAGTGGATGGAGGAGACGGATTGTGTAAACCTGGTGAAGAAGAAGATGTCAGAGGTGCAACCTACAGGAGAAACGGAATGAGAACGGACAGAGACGGCCAATTCTTCTAGAACAGCCTGGAGTTACCGGGGAGAGACACCCAGCGCATAGGAAATGGGGGGGGGGACATGGGAGGGGGGCATGGCAGCACTATAAGGACATGCGGGGACATGGGGTCACTATAAGAACATGGGGGAACATGGGGTCACTATAAGAACATGGGGGGCATGGGGTCACTATAAGAACATGGGGGGCATGGGGTCACTATAAGGACATGGGGGGCATGGGGGCACTATAAGGACATGGGGGCACTATAAGGACACTGGGGGACATGGGGTCACTATAAGAACATGGGGGGACATGGGGGCACTATAAGGACACTGGGGGACATGGGGTCACTATAAGAACATGGGGGGACATGGGGTCACTATAAGAACATGGGGGAACATGGGGTCACTATAAGAACATGGGGGGCATGGGGTCACTATAAGAACATGGGGGGCATGGGGTCACTATAAGGACATGGGGGGCATGGGGGCACTATAAGGACACGGGGGGCATGGGGGCACTATAAGGACACTGGGGGGACATGGGGTCACTATAAGGACACTGGGGGACATG
This sequence comes from Dendropsophus ebraccatus, assembly GCF_027789765.1. Classification (NCBI taxonomy): domain Eukaryota; kingdom Metazoa; phylum Chordata; class Amphibia; order Anura; family Hylidae; genus Dendropsophus; species Dendropsophus ebraccatus. Next base: position 102,248,013 of record NC_091463.1, on the reverse strand, counting down.
GGGTCACTATAAGGACATGGGGGCACTATAAGGACATGGGTGGACATGGGGTCACTATAAGAACATGGGGGCACTATAAGGACACTATAAGGAAACTGGGGGACATGGGGTCACTATAAGAACATGGGGGGACATGGGGTCACTATAAGAACATGGGGGGCATGGGGTCACTATAAGAACATGGGGGGACATGGGGTCACTATAAGGACACTGGGGGACATGGGGTCACTATAAGGACATGGGGGCACTATAAGGACATGGGTGGACATGGGGTCACTATAAGAACATGGGGGCATGGGGTCACTATAAGGACATGGGGGCATGGGGTCACTATAAGGACATGGGGTCACTATAAGGACATGGGGTAACTATAAGGACATGGGGGGACATGGGGTCACTATAAGGACATGGGGTCACTATAAGGACATGGGGTCACAATAAGGACATGGGGGACATGGGGTCACTATAAGGACATGGGGGCACTATAAGGACATGGGGTCACTATAAGGACATGGGGGACATGGGGTCACTATAAGGACATTGGGTCACTATAAGGACATGGGGGGACATGGCGGCACTGTAAGGACATGGGGTCACTATAAGGACATGGGGGGACATGGCGGCACTGTAAGGACATGGGGTCACTATAAGGACATGCGGGGACATGGGGTCACTATAAGGACATGGGGTCACAATAAGGACATGGGGGACATGGGGTCACTATAAGGACATGGGGGCACTATAAGGACATGGGGTCACTATAAGGACATGGGGGACATGGGGTCACTATAAGGACATAGGGTCACTATAAGGACATGCGGGACATGGGGGCACTATAAGGACATGGGGTCACTATAAGGACATGGGGGGACATGGGGTCACTATAAGGACATTGGGTCACTATAAGGACATGGGGGGACATGGCGGCACTGTAAGGACATGGGGTCACTATAAGGACATGGGGGGACATGGCGGCACTGTAAGGACATGGGGTCACTATAAGGACATGCGGGGACATGGGGTCACTATAAGTACATGGGGGGACATGGGGGCACTATAAGGACATGGGGGGACATGGGGTCACTATAAGTACAAGGGGGGACATGGGGGCACTATAAGGACATGGGGAGGACATGGGGTCACTATAAGGACATGGGGAGGACATGGGGTCACTATAAGGACATGCGGGGACATGGGGGTCACTATAAGTACATGGGGGGACATGGGGGCACTATAAGGACATGGGGGGACATGGGGTCACTATAAGTACAAGGGGGGACATGGGGGCACTATAAGGACATGGGGAGGACATGGGGTCACTATAAGGACATGGGGAGGACATGGGGTCACTATAAGGACATGGGGGAACATGGGGTCACTATAAGGACATGGGGAGGACATGGGGTCACTATAAGGACATGGGGAGGACATGGGGTCACTATAAGGACATGGGGAGGACATGGGGTCACTATAAGGACATGGGGAGGACATGGGGTCACTATAAGGACATGGGGAGGACATGGGGTCACTATAAGGACATGTCTGGCCTCCGGAAGCATAGAGCGCGGCGTCCCATCTGCCAGGGTCACACTGAGGAGCGGAGAATCACAGGTCATAAATCGCACTATATCCGGGGAGTCCAGAACATCTTCTATACATCCTGTGTGTCCTACCCTGTATCTGGGAGGTCTCCAGCCCCGGCCACCATGTTGTTATGTTGCCCCCCCATGTCACATGTTTTATTGCCCCCGTGTCACATGTTTTATTGCTCCGTGTCACATGTTATGTTGCCCCCTGTGTCACATGCCGCAAAAAAGTGGACAAGTAATGCGGACCGTTTTTTGCGGCATGGATCGCTGCGCTAATGAAGTGAGAATGTATTGCTCTGTGAAGCATGAAGCACTACGGATGCACATTTGTAGTGTGAGCCGTGAGCGAGAGTCCGTGGTCGCAGACTGCACTAGGGGTGTGTGAACTTGGCCTGAGAGTCCAGGCCGAATCTTTCCTGGATATGCTAGATCGGCGCTCTTTTACTGGGCCTATTACACGGCCCGATTATCATTTAACAAGGGCTGCAGGGACATCGTTACCGATGTCCTTGCAGCCCTTGCTTAGATAGTATACATTACCTATCCATGCTCCAGGGCTGCTGCTGCGGTTTGCTTCTCCCCGGGTCCTGCCCCTTCTAGCTTTAGAGCGGCCTGTCAGCTGACAGGCCACTCAGCCAATCACAGGCCGTATACCAATCACAGGCCGTATAATGTATACCATCTAAGCAAGGGCTGCAAGGACATCGGTAACAATGTCCCTGCAGCCCTTGTTAAACGATTATCAGGCCGTGTAACAGGCCCAGTAAACGAGTGACGATCTAGCAGATCAGCACTCGTTTTCAGTTGTTTTCGGGCCCCCATCGGCCCGTCTAATAGTACCCTTACATAAGGAGCGAGACACAAGACACCAGGGTGATGCTCTGCAGATAATGGATGATGCTCTGCAGATGATGGATGATGCTCTGCAGATAATAGGTGATGCTTTGCAGATTATAGACAATGCCCTGCAGATAATAGGTGATGCTCTGCGGATAAAAGACGATGCTCTGCAGATAATACATGATGCTCTGCAGATAATAGGGGATGCTCTGCAGATAATAGGGGATGCTCTGCAGATGTAATAAGGAGGAAGCACAAGACTTATCTCCGCTCCTCCGCTCTGTTGGAGATAACCTGGGGGACGGCCGGCAATGTGGCATAAGCCGAGGGCCGCCGGCAGCAGTCACATTACAAATCTCTATAACTTTCTGACACCAGTTGATTTTCGATTTGATTTCTGCCGGAGTGCCCCTTTAACTTTCAACCAACACAGGCTATAATGTAATGATACAGTATGGTGTCAGTGGTCTAGGAGCGAGTCCACCAGCCCCCCCCATACATTCTCTATATACAGTATATACGGCCATAGCATATGAGATTAGCCGCATTGTTTCCATTGTTTGCTCTCTCTCTCTATAATGTAACTCTCCCACCGTGTGAGGATTTCCGAGGAATCTTATGGGTCTCTTCCCTTTGTGGTGTTTTATATATCTTATATATGTATCATGGGACGGGGATGAAGGGTCTCCGCATACTTCAGCTCCTCCGAGACGTCCTTATTTTTTCCGCTTCCTGTTGACACTGAAGACGAACCGGACAAACCTCAATAAATACTTGTTTGTTGTTTGCTGCTGGCGGCATCTGCGGTCACCAGGAAGGAGCGGCCCCCGTGGACATCTGCAACAAGTACAAGGCGTCTCCTCTGAGACAAAGGGCAGAAATCTCCACAATGTATCAGATATGTAACCGGCCCATAATACATCTAAGGATCATAATGATCATGGTAACAGGCTGCACAGTCCTCTCTATCCCTTCCCTGCACTCATCTCTATGATCATAGAGAGAACTGTGTGGTCATACAGATACAGCTGCACAGTCCTCTCTATCCCCTCCCTGCACTCATCTCTATGATCATAGAGAGAACTGTGTGGTCATACAGATACAGCTGCACAGTCCTCTCTATCCCCTCCCTGCACTCATCTCTATGATCATAGAGAGAACTGTGTGGTCATATAGTTACAGCTGCACAGTCCTCTCTATCCCTTCCCTGCGCTCATCTCTATGATCATAGAGAGAACTGTGTGGTCATACAGATACAGCTGCACAGTCCTCTCTATCCCCTCCCTGCACTCATCTCTATGATCATAGAGAGAACTGTGTGGTCATACAGTTACAGCTGCACAGTCCTCTCTATCCCCTCCCTGCACTCATGTCTATGATCATAGAGAGAACTGAGTGGTCATACAGTTACAGCTTCACAGTCCTCTCTATCCCCTCCCTGCACTCATGTCTATGATCATAGAGAGAACCGTGTGGTCATACAGATACAGCTGCACAGTCCTCTCTATCCCCTCCCTGCACTCATTTCTATGATCATAGAGAGAACTGTGTGGTCATACAGATACAGCTGCACAGTCCTCTCTATCCCCTCCCTGCACTCATTTCTATGATCATAGAGAGAGCTGTGTCCATACAGTTACAGCTGCACAGTCCTCTCTATCCCTTCCCTGCACTCATCTCTATGATCATAGAGAGAACTGAGTGGTCATACAGTTACAGCTTCACAGTCCTCTCTATCCCCTCCCTGCACTCATGTCTATGATCATAGAGAGAACTGTGTGGTCATACAGATACAGCTGCACAGTCCTCTCTATCCCCTCCCTGCACTCATTTCTATGATCATAGAGAGAACGGTGTCCATAAAGTTACAGCTGCACAGTCCTCTCTACCCCCTCCCTGCACTCATCTCTATGATCATAGAGAGAACTGTGTGGTCATACAGATACAGCTGCACAGTCCTCTCTATCCCCTCCCTGCACTCATCTCTATGATCATAGAGAGAACTGTGTGGCCATACAGTTACAGCTGCACAGTCCTCTCTATCCCCTCCCTGCTATCATCTCTATGATCATAGAGAGAACTGTGTGTCCATACAGTTACAGCTGCACAGTCCTCTCTATCCCCTCCCTGCACTCATCTCTATGGACGCTGTATGTTATTATTGATGCTGTTCTGTAGCTTATAGAGGATAGCACTAAGGTCTCCAGTAACCGGTCCCCAGGTGCATACGCTTAGAAGGAACATTACTGGTGATTTGGGGGCCGTGACCAGAATCTGCACTATTACACATCAGACCCTTATTGTCACTGATGCCTGATATACAGGGAGGACACAGTGTTACATATTTTGCATTGGGACATCCACCCCCTGTGTACATAATATTGGAGCTAATATACTGACTATATATTTGTAGGGTGTAAGGACAATGAGAGTCCCCTGGGAGAGCGCCCCCCAGTGACGTGTATGGCAGAGCGGTCTTATAGCTCTGCTGTATTGGATATTCCCCGCGTCATTGTCCTGCCGGTCGCTCTCAGACTGAAGTGTTGATGTGTATATCCTGCACTCAGTCCTGTACTCTCTGCGGGTTAATATTTCCCTTTGTGGGTATTTATAGCCGGTCATTCGTCCGTATAATCCTGAGAGCGTCTAATATTACACAGGATGATGGGAAATCCTGAATAATGGGGGAGAGATGTTATAAATTCCACCACTCTACCCAAATCTATTGTGGTCTGTGGAGTCATGGTTGGGGTACAGGAGGTCATGGCTGGGGCTCTGGGGTCATGGTTGGGGTACAGGAGGTCATGGTTGGAACTCTAGGGTCATGGGTGGGGCTCCAGGGGTAATGGTTGGGGCTCTAGAGTTATGGTTGGGCTCCAGGGGTAATGGTTGGGGCTCTGGGGTCATGGTTGGGGTACAGGGGTCATGGTTGGAGCTCTAGGGTCATGTGTGGGGCTCTGGGGTTATGGTTGGGGCTCTAGGGTTATGGTTGGGCTCCAGGGGTCATGGTTGGGGTACAGGGATCATGGTTGGGGAACAGGGGTCATGGTTGGGGCTCTGGGGTTATGGTTGGGGCTCTAGGGTTATGGTTGGGCTCCAAGGGTCATGGTTGGGGTACAGGGGTCATAGTTGGGGTACAGAGGTCATGGTTGGGGCTCTGGGGTCATGGTTGGGGGATCTCTTTAGCTTCTAGGTTTGTTTGACATATATGTCTATTGCGGCCCGGTGCAGTCCCCCTGGACACAACATGCAAACTCAAATTTCTTATTGCTGCCTTTCTTAGACCTTAAAGACACCAGCCTATCTATCCACTAAACGCTGCCATATCATGTCCAGCATGATGAAGGTCTCTGCTCTCGGTTACAGTGGACTGTAGGTTGTGACATTGACCTTTGGGTCTATTACACAGGTGAGGACGGATTGCACTATGGCTGCCTCCGTCACCTAACCTAAATCCACTTTCATGGCTTCCTCCCTGTCCAGAGCTTTATCGGTGGTGAAAGATAAGAGGGAAGCCTTAATATCATTTTCAGGTACAGTGTGGATCATCTTCAGCGGGAAGACTGGCTCAGAGTATAGGTATACAGCCTATACTTTCTCTCTCCTGTATATAGCATATGCTAAGCCCCACCCCCACTTCCTGTGATCTGTCTTGCTCTGTCTGTTACTAGAGACAGATTTCCTTTAACAACAGGCAGTGGACAGCAGAGAAGTGAGACTCCTAGTGAACAAGACTTTACAGCTGTATTTTGGGGGGGTAAGGAGTCTCTTTTAGTACAAGAAGTGATTTACAGCTAAGTCACAGATCACATGGGGGGAAAATGGCTGAAACAACGACGACTATTTCAGGAGACAATAATGAAGTAAAGTAAAGAACATACAAGCGATGGATCATCACCCGCGAGATGGAAGGGAATAATTTACAGCCGAACCAAATGTAAAAGTTCCATCTCCTGGGCCCTCATGGTTGTCAGAGTGTCAGCGAGGGGGTGATTTACAGGAACACCTGCAGGTCTGTGGAGCTGGGGGCCCCCGCTCTGTGTTATTCTGCAGTGAAGCCTGAAGAGGGGTCCTGGGTTATTATGACAGATTCTGGGGTCTGGCAGTGATCCCTGCTTCCTCCTATCTGTACAGGGACGGTAATGTGTCTCCCAGCCCTCATACTGTCCCCGCCAGCTCAGCCGCTGCTCCGAGGATACAACGTGTATAGATCATCAATGGAGGGATCATCAGCGGGGCCCATCCTGCAGCTACATGGCCAGCAGCTCTATGGAAGCACCCCTCCTATAATAGCCTCCTATAATATAATAGCCTCAGCAATACGTCTCCTTATTGCCCCCCAATCTGTCATAGCTTTATATGACTTCTCTTCCAGCTGTCAGACCCAGGAGGTGTCCCCCCCCCATCCTCTGCTGTGTAATATGTACAAGTGTCAGCTCTACAAAGGGTTAATGCAATCAAACAGAAATCCGGAAGAACACAGACTATCACGCCATGTGATATGGAATCAGAAGTATTTGTTACATTGTATCCAGCTGGGAGAATCCCTTATCAGCAGCATCACAAAGGATATATATAAATACTGTGTATATGATGTCCTATATACATAGAGCTGAGTCCTGGTGATATATATACAGCTTTATGTATATAGGACGTGTGTGTGTGTATATAGATAGATAGATAGATAGATAGATAGATAGATAGATAGATAGATAGATAGGAGATAGATAGATAGATAGATAGATAGATAGGAGATAGATAGGAGATAGATAGATAGATAGATAGATAGATAGATAGATAGATAGATAGATAGATAGAGAGATAGATAGGAGATAGATAGATAGATAGATAGATAGATAGATAGGAGATAGATAGGAGATAGATAGATAGATAGATAGATAGATAGATAGATAGATAGATAGATAGATAGGAGATAGATAGGAGATAGATAGATAGATAGATAGATAGATAGATAGATAGATAGATAGGAGATATGAGATAGATAGAGAGATAGATAGATAGGAGATAGATAGATAGGAGATAGATAGATAGGAGATAGATAGATAGATAGATAGATAGATAGATAGATAGATAGATAGATATCACTGTTGAGCACTGATTTGTACACCTGTATAAAAGGATCTGCTGTTGATGCATAGTCACGCTTGAAAAAGACGACGGTGGTCGTTGAAACGTTGCCTTGACTTTGTGTGCTGTTTTCCACCATGCAATAAATCACGTTTGATTTGCCACATTGGAGTGCTGTGGGAATTTCTACATATAGCTAATTGGAAGCCGTGGTCGCGGCCACCCGCTGGCACCCACTTCAAGACCGCAAGTAGTGCTGCTCCAAGATACAAGCTTCTCTACATTTGACTGGTGAGCTGGCACACGTTTTTCTACATGATGGAAGTTTTTTCAGATTCCTCTTTAAACACTGATTCAAACACAGCATATAGACCGATTTTTACGCTGGGTGATGCGGCGAAGATCATAGGGGATATAGAGGAAGACACAACCTATTTGGACACACCATCAGTCTTGGACTTACAGAGAAATTTTGAATATTTAACTAAAAAAAGACTGAATCTGCAACTGCACATTGGTGCACTTGGTAAATATCATACTAACCAGCGTATTCCGCGGGGAATGCGAGCACGTCTCAAACCCAACATGCCTCTTGAAGATGCCGAATCTAGACAAACTTATGAACTTTTATCTAATAAATATGCTCTCGACCTTATCCTACTACAGATCAAAAGCATGCAAAAGCAGCTGAGAACCATACAAGAGAAAATTCACACTACAGAACAAGTACTAAAGGACTGTTTACCCAGTGATGAGTGTGAACGATTCCTTAACAGACAAACAGCGTTTTTAGATAAACACAAGAAGGAATTGCAGGAACTTAAAAAGCACAAATGGTTCCGGGACATGCAGGACTACGCGGAGGGAAAGATTTACACATGGAATACGGGAGAAGAAAATGGATATAACCAAAAGACAAAAACCAGGAAGAAGGACATGGTTAAACCAACACACACATCAGGACAAGATACCGGGAATGAAGTTTTTTTAGGGTCAACAACCACCCCTGCAAAAAAAACCGACGAGGAGGTAGGAGGAGACATCGAACACGCAAAAAAGACACGGAAGGGGAGTCGATCAACCGCACCCAGGACTGCCAACAAACAACGAGACAAGTGAGTGTGGTGAATATTTCTGATATCAATCTCACTGTATCACAAACAAAAACTTTAAGCAAAGGACTGAGTTTCTGTCCGAGCCAGCCAGTTGACTGGTTTGGACTTGATTTGGATATCACACAATTCACACGTAAATTATCTTTAAAAACCTGGTTCAAATGTAATGACACTATGACTATTGATAATGCTTCTTTGGTTAAAACACTTAGCATAAAGAAATTGAATTTACGTACTGTGAGTGATTTTTCTCCACCAGATACTCCAGCCAGTATTGTAACTTTCTGTGATTTAGTAAAAAGAGATGTTAAATTATTGCAAAACAGTTTTGACACAGGAGATGTTTTATACCCTAACATGACAAAATCAGACATGGAAGCCATCAAATCCCTTGTTCATGACCCCAATATCGTCATCAAACCGGCCGATAAGGGCGGGGCGATTGTGGTCATGAACAGGGATTGCTACATAAGAGAAGCACAACGTCAACTACAGGACACAGCTGTGTACACTGAGTTAATTGGGGACCCTAAGTTCAAAATAGCAGCTTCCATAGAAGTGGTATTACAGGAAGCCTTAGTACAGGACATTATAGATGAGAAGACATATCAATTTTTGACTGTATCACATCCTAAAATGCCTATGCTGTATCTATTGCCGAAAATACACAAAAGCATGGAGAACCCGCCGGGGAGACCTATTGTCTCCGGCAGGGATTCCATACTGAGTCACATTTCCATCTATTTGGATCGGATCTTGCGACCTTTGGTGGAAAAATCAAGATCCTATCTAAGAGACTCCACACAATTCCTCAATTATATCAAGGAACTCCATGTACCTAATGGGGCAACACTAGTCACATATGATGTAGTGAGCTTATATACATCTATTAGAATAGATATGGGTCTGAATATTATCAAGGAAACCCTTACAAACAGTGAGTTTACGGCAAAGGAACAAGATTTCATTTTAAGGTTGCTTGAACTGAGTCTCACTAACAACTATTTTTGCTTTAATGGTAAAGTGTATTTACAGAAACGTGGCGTTGCGATGGGGGCTAATGTAGCCCCACGTTCGCCAATCTGGTTATGGCATCTCTGGAGGATGAGAAAATCTATGTAGCCCACCAGTTCCAGCATGTGCTGGCCTGGTGGCGCTACATAGATGACATATTTGTCATCTGGACAGGTGACAGAGAGGGACTTGATGAGTTTACTCTGGCCCTTAATGATATTGACGAAACAATTAAGTTCACATGCCACAAGGATGCAGTGACTATAAAAAAATTTTTTGGACGTACAGGTGACATTAGATAATAACAAGCTTACATCTAATTTATTTGTTAAACCCACGGACTGCAATACCGTTCTACAGTATAACAGTTGCCATCCAGGGAGTATGATCCGTTCGCTCCCAAGAAGTCAGATGATTAGAGCTAGAAGGATTGTGGATAATCCAGATGACCTTGATAAAGCACTAAATCTGATGGAGACGCATTTTAGAGAAAAGGGTTATCCAGGACGACTTTTACAGGACTGTAAAAATAGTGTGAGAGCAATGGACCGTGACAGTTTATTGAAATGCAGAAATAAAGACACCACCCCCACACGCGTGCCATTTGTATCTACCTATACCCACTTCTCCCCAAAAATAGGACAAATCATAAACAAACATTGGTCTATCATCAAACGCAGTTTTCCAGAGATCCCGGAATTTCAGATTCCCCCCTTATTGTCATACAGACGTGGGGTCAACCTACGAGATAAACTAGTGACGACTGACATCACACGTAAAAAAATGGACACACAAACTTATCTGGGGGTACGAAACATGGGATGCTTCCCATGTTTGGGATGCATGACGTGTAAAAATATGGTGAAAGGCTCCAACTTTATTCACCCTGTAACACAAAATAAGTACAAAATTAAACACTACCTATCCTGCAAATCTGACTATGTTATCTATATTTTATGGTGCCCATGCAATAAGATTTACGTAGGAGAAACTACTGGTGAGTTTAGGGTAAGATTTACCCAACACAGGTATAGCATCAGAAAACAGAGGATGGACTTACCTGTATCTAAACACTGCGTAGAGATGGGTCACCGGGAGACTGAGCTGAAATGCATGGTGGTCGACAGAGTCCTGGCACCTACGAGAGGAGGCAATAGACAATTAGCATTACATAGACGTGAGTTGGAGTGGATTTTTAAGACTAATGCTCTGAGCCCGGCTGGACTTAATGTAGAATATAAAACCTCACGCCATATGATGGGCTAGGTTGTGGCTCTACTGTATCCCCTGGGTCCTATGCCTCATCGCCCGGTCTGTATAAATTGTTTACATCAGATCTTTTTCTATATACTTACCAGTATTTGTTTTACAGATCATAGTACTAATTTTCTACTGGATCGCGGCGGACAGACTCACCACCTTCTGGAGTTGGGACAAATCAAGGCAGTGAAAATGATTTCCTTCAACCCGGATGCTCCTGTTTTTTGGATTAGTAGAGGTATCTTTCACACATTTTGGTTTTCCCTACACCCGATGTTAGCACTTATAACCCAAGATAAGGAGCCGACAATGGCCGCAGGACATTGGGAATAGCTTGGCCGGTTGATAAGCTTTTAGTCCGGCATGGTGTGCTTTTCCCATGCTCGTCCCAAGTATCAGTAAGGTTATTCTGTGCTTAGCTGTAGTCACCATTCACAAACAGCGGTTTTTCTATCTGTTGCAATTTGCAAGCATTCTATGGGAAGGGGCCTGGAGGGGCCACAGGACGTGAGGATGAAGCGGTACCGGACGATACAGTCCGGGGTGATGCGATACTCCTTACAACGTCCCAAGTACCGGTATGATTGCTTGGTATATGCAGCCGTGGCGACTATTCACATTATACATGTGCGGTTCAGATGGGAACAACCAATCAACACTGCATGAGCGGCGGTACCGGAGAATATGAATGTCCGGGGTGATGCCGCTTTTGCGTACTATGCTGTTTGAATCATTGAACTCTACCACTACTACAACCAACATCCCTGCCACAGATCTGAGCACGATGGGTGTAATTGTCTGTTCACGGAGCGCTGACATGCGCACAACTGCCTTGCTTATGTCCTTCCTTCATTGGTGGTGAACCGGTGCCGCAACAATGGACTTTGACTCTAATACTTGGTTGCATTTTATATGTATTTTTTACGATACCTTGCCGCCTGATTCAAGCGGCTAGCACTACACTGGAGCACTTGTACATAAATAATTGTAAATTTGTATTTTTGTACTCACTTATATTATTGTTATATTTTTTTGTTTGCTGGCCAAACCCTAATCACGTGCACTTTTGCACTAATCACTGTTGAGCACTGATTTGTACACCTGTATAAAAGGATCTGCTGTTGATGCATAGTCACGCTTGAAAAAGACGACGGTGGTCGTTGAAACGTTGCCTTGACTTTGTGTGCTGTTTTCCACCATGCAATAAATCACGTTTGATTTGCCACATTGGAGTGCTGTGGGAATTTCTACATATAGATAGATAGATAGATAGATAGATAGATAGATAGATAGGAGATAGGAGATAGATAGGAGATAGATAGATAGATAGATAGATAGATAGATAGATAGATAGATAGATAGGAGATAGATAGATAGATAGATAGATAGATAGATAGATAGATAGGAGATAGATAGATAGATAGATCGATAGATAGATAGATAGATAGATAGATAGATAGATAGGAGATAGATAGATAGATAGATAGATAGATAGATAGATGATAGAAAGACAGATAGGAGATAGATAGATAGATAGATAGATAGATAGATAGATAGATAGATAGATAGATAGAAGATAGATAGGAGATAGATAGATAGATAGATAGATAGATAGATATGAGATAGATAGATAGATAGATAGATAGATAGGAGATAGATAGATAGATAGATAGATAGATAGATAGATAGATAGATAGGAGATAGATAGATAGATAGATAGATAGATAGATAGATAGATAGGAGATAGATAGATAGATAAATAGATAGGAGATAGATAGATAGATAGATAGATAGATAGATAGAAGATAGATAGATAGGAGATAGATAGATAGATAGATAGATAGGAGATAGATAGGAGATAGATAGATAGATAACTAGATAGATAGATAGATAGATAGATAGATAGATAGATAGATAGATAGATAGATAGTAACTTGGATTAAAAGTGTTTTGGTTTAAGAGATCAGAGTTTTTCCAAATTGTAACTTGGTGTAAGAGCATTGCTTTGGCGTAAGAGCTCCCTGTACTGGGTGGGAGGGGAAGTGGGGGAGGGGCATGGTCTGCATAGCGGGGTCTACAGCCCTGTACTCTGACCCAGGAAGTCTCCCTCACCTTCCAAATCATAGCAGATCCACTTCAGGCTGGGGCTTACATCAGGGGACAGGACTGTGGAGGTAATTTCTCCATAGCTGTAACCCCTCTCTCCCCGGACAGAGAGTGCTGCATGTATGTGCCCACATCTGCCCTGCTCATTCCTTCCTGCTCCCTGCAGTCTCTGTCAGTCCTTGTGTTTCCCATCCTCTCCATTCCTGTTATAATGTGCCTGCACTTACACTCAGCTATACACACTGCTTCTATAGTGTGCCTGCACTTACACTCAGCTATACACACTGCTGCTATAATGTGCCTGCACTTACACTCAGCTATACACACTGCTGCTATAATTTGCCCGCACTTACACTCAGCTATACACACTGCTGCTATAATTTGCCTGCACTTACAATCAGCTATACACATTGCTGCTATAATGTGCCTGCACTTACACTCAGCCATACACACTGCTATATAGAGAAGTCTCTGTCACTGTCCTCCTGCACAGCTCTGTGATTCTCACTTCCTGATTAGTCCATGCTGAGCACACACACTCTTTACCATTGCTGTCATGTGACCACACAGACCTCTGACAGCAGCCCTACTTCTCTATTCTAGCCTGTTGTACTACACTACTGACTAATGGGGATCTGCAGCTCCATCCTGTACCTACAAGCTGCTGCTGTGTTATCAGGGTTATACAGTTACTATACATTATATACCACATGCTGCTATACTATACAGTAACTTATATATCACATATCCAGCTGCTGTGTTATCAGGGTTATGCAATTACTATACATTATATACCACATGCTGATTGCTATACTGTACAGTAACTTATATATCACATATCCAGCTGCTGTGTTATCAGGGTTATACAGTTTCTATACATTATATACCACATGCTGACTGCTATACTGTACAGTAACTTATATATCACATATCCAGCTGCTGTGTTATCAGGGTTATACAGTTACTATACATTATATACCACATGCTGACTGCTATACTGTACAGTAACTTATATATCACATATCCAGCTGCTGTGTTATCAGGGTTACACAGTTACTATACATTATACACCACATGCTGCTATACTGTACAGTAACTTATATATCACATAACCAGCTGCAGTGTTATCAGGGTTACACAGTTACTATACATTATACACCACATGCTGCTATACTGTACAGTAACTTATATATCACATATCCAGCTGCTGTGTTATCAGGGTTATGCAGTTACTATACATTATATACCACATGCTGATTGCTATACTGTACAGTAACTTATATATCTCATATCCAGCTGCTGCTGCGTTATCAGGGTTATACAGTTACTATACATTATACACCACATGCTGCTATACTGTACAGTAACTTATATATCACATATCCAGCTGCTGCTGTGTTATCAGGGTTATACAGTTACTATACATTATACACCACATGCTGCTATACTGTACAGTAACGTATATATCACATATCCAGCTGCTGTGTTATCAGGGTTATACAGTTACTATACATTATATACCACATGCTGATTGCTATACTGTACAGTAACGTATATATCACATATCCAGCTGCTGTGTTATCAGGGTTATACAGTTACTATACATTATATACCACATGCTGCTATACTGTACAGTAACTTATATATCACATATCCAGCTGCTGTGTTATCAGGGTTATACAGCTACTATACATTATATACCACATGCTGATTGCTATACTGTACAATAACTTATATATCACATATTCAGCTGCTGTGTTATCAGGGTTATACAATTACTATACATTATACACCACATGCTGCTATACTGTACAGTAACTTATATATCACATATCCAGCTGCTGTGTTATCAGGGTTAGGCAGTTACTATACATTATATACATAATGCTGCTATACTGTACAGTAACTTATATATCACATATCCAGCTGCTTCTGTGTTATCAGGGTTATACAGTTACTATACATTATACACCACATGCTGTTATACTGTTCAGTAACTTATATATCACATATCCAGCTGCTGTGTTATCAGGGTTATACAGTTACTATACATTATATACCACATGCTGCTATACTGTACAGTAACTTATATATCACATATCCAGCTGCTTTGTTATCAGGGTTATACAATTACTATACATTATATACCACATGCTGCTATACTGTACAGTAACTTATATATCACATATCCAGCTGCTGTGTTATTAGGGTTATACAGTTACTATACATTATATACCACATGCTGCTATACTGTACAGTAACTTATATATCACATAACCAGCTGCTGTGTTATCAGGGTTATGCAGTTACTATACATTATACACCACATGCTGATTGCTATACTGTACATTAACTTATATATCACATATCCAGCTGCTGTGTTATCAGGGTTATACAGTTACTATACATTATACACCACATGCTGATTGCTATACTGTACAGTAACTTATATATCACATATCCAGCTGCTGTGTTATCAGGGTTATGCAGTTACTATACATTATACACCACATGCTGCTATACTGTACAGTAACTTATATATCACATATCCAGCTGCTGTGTTATCAGGGTTATACAGTTACTATACATTATATACCACATGCTGATTGCTATACTGTACAGTAACTTATATATCACATATCCAGCTGCTGTGTTATCAGGGTTATGCATTTACTATACATTATATACCACATGCTGATTGCTATACTGTACAGTAACTTATATTTCACATATCCAGCTGCTGTGTTATCAGGGTTACACAGTTACTATACATTATACACCACATGCTGCTATACTGTACAGTAACTTATATATCACATATGCATCTGCTGTGTTATCAGGGTTATACAGTTACTATACATTATATACCACATGCTGATTGCTATACTGTACAGTAACTTATATATCACATATCCAGCTGCTGCTGTGTTATCAGGGTTATACAGTTACTATACATTATATACCACATGCTGACTGCTATACTGTACAGTAACTTATATATCACATATCCAGCTGCTGTGTTATCAGGGTTACACAGTTACTATACATTATACACCACATGCTGCTATACTGTACAGTAACTTATATATCACATATCCAGCTGCTGTGTTATCAGGGTTATGCAGTTACTATACATTATATACCACATGCTGATTGCTATACTGTACAGTAACTTATATATCTCATATCCAGCTGCTGCTGCGTTATTAGGGTTATACAGTTACTATACATTATACACCACATGCTGCTATACTGTACAGTAACTTATATATCACATATTCAGCTGCTGTTATCAGGGTTATGCAGTTACTATACATTATACACCACATGCTGATTGCTATACTGTACAGTAACTTATATCACAGATTCAGCTGCTGTGTTATCACGGTTATACAGTTACTATACATTATATACCACATGCTGATTGCTATACTGTACAGTAACTTATATATCACATATCCAGCTGCTGTGTTATCAGAGTTATACAGTTACTATACATTATATACCACATGCTGCTATACTGTACAGTAACTTATATATCACATATCCAGCTGCTGTGTTATCAGGGTTATACAGTTACTATACATTATATACCACATGCTGATTGCTATACTGTACAATAACTTATATATCACATATTCTGCTGCTGTGTTATCAGGGTTATACAATTACTATACATTATACACCACATGCTGCTATACTGTACAGTAACTTATATATCACATATCCAGCTGCTGTGTTATCAGGGTTAGGCAGTTACTATACATTATATACATAATGCTGCTATACTGTACAGTAACTTATATATCACATATCCAGCTGCTTCTGTGTTATCAGGGTTATACAGTTACTATACATTATAAACCACATGCTGTTATACTGTACAGTAACTTATATATCACATATCCAGCTGCTGTGTTATCAGGGTTATACAGTTACTATACATTATATACCACATGCTGCTATACTGTACAGTAACTTATATATCACATATCCAGCTGCTTTGTTATCAGGGTTATACAGTTACTATACATTATATACCACATGCTGCTATACTGTACAGTAACTTATATATCACATATCCAGCTGCTGTGTTATTAGGGTTATACAGTTACTATACATTATATACCACATGCTGCTATACTGTACAGTAACTTATATATCACATAACCAGCTGCAGTGTTATCAGGGTTATGCAGTTACTATACATTATACACCACATGCTGATTGCTATGCTGTACAGTAACTTATATATCTCATATCCAGCTGCTGCTGCGTTATCAGGGTTATACAGTTACTATACATTATACACCACATGCTGCTATACTGTACAGTAACTTATATATCACATATCCAGCTGCTGTTATCAGGGTTATGCAATTACTATACATTATACACCACATGCTGATTGCTATACTGTACAGTAACTTATATCACAGATTCAGCTGCTGTGTTATCACGGTTATACAGTTACTATACATTATATACCACATGCTGATTGCTATACTGTACAATAACTTATATATCACATATCCAGCTGCTGTGTTATCAGGGTTATACAGTTACTATACATTATATACCACATGCTGCTATACTGTACAGTAACTTATATATCACATATCCAGCTGCTTTGTTATCAGGGTTATACAGTTACTATACATTATACACCACATGCTGATTGCTTTACTGTACAGTAACGTATATATCACATATCCAGCTGCTGCTGTGTTATTAGGGTTATACAGTTACTATACATTATATACCACATGCTGCTATACTGTACAGTAACTTATATATCACATATCCAGCTGCTGTGTTATCAGGGTTATACAGTTACTATACATTATATACCACATGCTGACTGCTATACTGTACAGTAACTTATATATCACTTATCCAGCTGCTGTGTTATCAGGGTTACACAGTTACTATACATTATACAACACATGCTGCTATACTGTACAGTAACTTATATATCACATATGCATCTGCTGTGTTATCAGGGTTATACAGTTACTATACATTATATACCACATGCTGATTGCTATACTGTACAGTAACTTATATATCACATATCCAGCTGCTGCTGTGTTATCAGGGTTATACAGTTACTATACATTATATACCACATGCTGACTGCTATACTGTACAGTAACTTATATATCACATATCCAGCTGCTGTGTTATCAGGGTTACACAGTTACTATACATTATACACCACATGCTGCTATACTGTACAGTAACTTATATATCACATATCCAGCTGCTGTGTTATCAGGGTTATGCAGTTACTATACATTATATACCACATGCTGATTGCTATACTGTACAGTAACTTATATATCTCATATCCAGCTGCTGCTGCGTTATCAGGGGTATACAGTTACTATACATTATACACCACATGCTGCTATACTGTACAGTAACTTATATATCACATATCCAGCTGCTGCTGTGTTATCAGGGTTTTTTAGTTACTATACATTATACACCACATGCTGCTATACTGTACAGTAACTCATATATCACATATCCAGCTGCTGTGTTATCAGGGTTATACAGTTACTATACATTATACACCACATGCTGCTATACTGTACAGTAACTTATATATCACATATCCAGCTGCTGCTGTGTTATCAGGGTTATACAGTTACTATACATTATATACCACATGCTGACTGCTATACTGTACAGTAACTTATACATCACATATCCAGCTGCTGTGTTATCAGGGTTATGCAGTTACTATACATTATACACCACATGCTGATTGCTATACTGTACAGTAACTTATATCACAGTTTCAGCTGCTGTGTTATCAGGGTTATACAGTTACTATACATTATACACCACATGCTGCTATACTGTACAGTAACTTATATATCACATATCCAGCTGCTGTGTTTTCAGGGTTATACAGTTACTATACATTATATACCACATGCTGCTATACTGTACAGTAACTTATATATCACATATCCAGCTGCTTCTGTGTTATCAGGGTTATACAGTTACTATACATTATACACCACATGCTGGTATACTGTACAGTAACTTATATATCACATATCCAGCTGCTGTGTTATCAGGGTTATACAGTTACTATACATTATATACCACATGCTGCTATACTGTACAGTAACTTATATATCACATATCCAGCTGCTGTGTTATCAGGGTTATACAGTTACTATACATTATATACCACATGCTGCTATACTGTTCAGTAACTTATGTATCACATATCCAGCTGCTGTGTTATTAGGGTTATACAGTTACTATACATTATATACCACATGCTGCTATACTGTACAGTAACATATATCACATATCCAGCTGCTGTGTTATCAGGGTTATTCAGTTACTATACATTATACACCACATGCTGATTGCTATACTGTACAGTAACTTATATATCACATATCCAGCTGCTGTGTTATCAGGGTTATACAGTTACTATACATTATACATCACATGCTGCTATACTGTACAGTAACTTATATATCACATATCCAGCTGCTGTGTTATCAGGGTTATACAGTTACTATACATTATACACCACATGCTGCTATACTGTACAGTAACATATATATCACATATCCAGCTGCTGTGTTATCAGGGTTATACAGTTACTATACATTATATACCACATGCTGACTGCTATACTGTACAGTAACTTATACATCACATATCCAGCTGCTGTGTTATCAGGGTTATGCAGTTACTATACATTATACACCACATGCTGATTGCTATACTGTACAGTAACTTATATCACAGTTTCAGCTGCTGTGTTATCAGGGTTATACAGTTACTATACATTATACACCACATGCTGCTATACTGTACAGTAACTTATATATCACATATCCAGCTGCTGTGTTTTCAGGGTTATACAGTTACTATACATTATATACCACATGCTGCTATACTGTACAGTAACTTATATATCACATATCCAGCTGCTTCTGTGTTATCAGGGTTATACAGTTACTATACATTATACACCACATGCTGGTATACTGTACAGTAACTTATATATCACATATCCAGCTGCTGTGTTATCAGGGTTATACAGTTACTATACATTATATACCACATGCTGCTATACTGTACAGTAACTTATATATCACATATCCAGCTGCTGTGTTATCAGGGTTATACAGTTACTATACATTATATACCACATGCTGCTATACTGTTCAGTAACTTATGTATCACATATCCAGCTGCTGTGTTATTAGGGTTATACAGTTACTATACATTATATACCACATGCTGCTATACTGTACAGTAACATATATCACATATCCAGCTGCTGTGTTATCAGGGTTATTCAGTTACTATACATTATACACCACATGCTGATTGCTATACTGTACAGTAACTTATATATCACATATCCAGCTGCTGTGTTATCAGGGTTATACAGTTACTATACATTATACATCACATGCTGCTATACTGTACAGTAACTTATATATCACATATCCAGCTGCTGTGTTATCAGGGTTATACAGTTACTATACATTATACACCACATGCTGCTATACTGTACAGTAACATATATATCACATATCCAGCTGCTGTGTTATCAGGGTTATACAGTTACAATACATTATACACCACATGCTGATTGCTATACTGTACAGTAACTTATATCACAGATTCAGCTGCTGTGTTATCAGGGTTATACAGTTACTATACATTATACACCACATGCTGCTATACTGTACAGTAACTTATATATCACATATCCAGCTGCTGCTGTGTTATCAGGGTTATACAGTTACTATACATTATACACCACATGCTGCTATACTGTACAGTAACTTATATATCACATATCCAGCTGCTGTGTTATCAGGGTTATGAAGTAACTATACATTATACACCACATGCTGATTGCTATACTGTACAGTAACTTATATATCACATATCCAGCTGCTGTGTTATCAGGGTTATACAGTTACTATACATTATGCACCACATGCTGCTATACTGTACAGTAACTTATATATCACATATCCAGCTGCTGTGTTATCAGGGTTATACAGTTACTATACATTATACACCACATGCTGCTATACTGTACAGTAACATATATATCACATATCCAGCTGCTGCTGTGTTATCAGGGTTATACAGTTACTATACATTATACACCACATGCTGCTATACTGTACAGTAACTTATATATCACATATCCAGCTGCTGCTGTGTTATCAGGGTTATACAGTTACTATACATTATATACCACATGCTGCTATACTGTTCAGTAACTTATGTATCACATATCCAGCTGCTGTGTTATTAGGGTTATACAGTTACTATACATTATATACCACATGCTGCTATACTGTACAGTAACATATATCACATATCCAGCTGCTGTGTTATCAGGGTTATGCAGTTACTATACATTATACACCACATGCTGATTGCTATACTGTACAGTAACTTATATATCACATATCCAGCTGCTGTGTTATCAGGGTTATACAGTTACTATACATTGTACATCACATGCTGCTATACTGTACAGTAACTTATATATCACATATCCAGCTGCTGTGTTATCAGGGTTATACAGTTACTATACATTATACACCACATGCTGCTATACTGTACAGTAACATATATATCACATATCAAGCTGCTGTGTTATCAGGGTTATACAGTTACTATACATTATACACCCCATGCTGATTGCTATACTGTACAGTAACTTATATATCACATATCCAGCTACTGCTGTGTTATCAGGGTTATACAGTTACTATACATTATATACCACATGCTGCTATACTGTACAGTAACTTATATCACAGATTCAGCTGCTGTGTTATCAGGGTTATACAGTTACTATACATTATACACCACATGCTGCTATACTGTACAGTAACTTATATATCACATATCCAGCTGCTGCTGTGTTATCAGGGTTATACAGTTACTATACATTTCACACCACATGCTGCTATACTGTACAGTAACTTACATATCACATATCCAGCTGCTGTGTTATCAGGGTTATGCAGTAACTATACATTATACACCACATGCTGATTGCTATACTGTACAGTAACTTATATATCACATATCCAGCTGCTGTGTTATCAGGGTTATACAGTTACTATACATTATGCACCACATGCTGCTATACTGTACAGTAACTTATATATCACATATCCAGCTGCTGTGTTATCAGGGTTATACAGTTACTATACATTATACACCACATGCTGCTATACTGTACAGTAACTTATGTATCACATATCCAGCTGCTGTGTTATCAGGGTTATACAGTTACTATACATTATACACCACATGCTCCTATACTGTACAGTAACTTATATATCACATATCCAGCTGCTGTGTTATCAGGGTTATACAGTTACTATACATTATATACCACATGCTGATTGCTATACTGTACAGTAACATATATATCACATATCCAGCTGCTGTGTTATCAGGGTTATACAGTTACTATACATTTTACACCACATGCTGATTGCTATACTGTACAGTAACCTATATATCACATATCCAGCTGCTGTGTTATCAGGGTTATACAGTTACTATACATTATACACCATATGCTGATTGTTATACTGTACAGTAACTTATATATCACATATCCAGCTGCTGTGTTATCAGGGTTATACAGTTACTATACATTATACACTACATGCTGCTATACTGTACAGTAACTTATACATCACATATCCAGCTGCTGTGTTATCAGGGTTATACAGTTACTATACATTATACACCACATACTGCTATACTGTACAGTAACTTATATATCACATATCCAGCTGCTGTGTTATCAGGGTTATACAGTTACTATACATTATATACCACATGCTGATTGCTATACTGTACAGTAACATATATATCACATATCCAGCTGCTGTGTTATCAGGGTTATACAGTTACTATACATTTTACACCACATGCTGATTGCTATACTGTACAGTAACCTATATATCACATATCCAGCTGCTGTGTTATCAGGGTTATACAGTTACTATACATTATACACCATATGCTGATTGTTATACTGTACAGTAACTTATATATCACATATCCAGCTGCTGTGTTATCAGGGTTATACAGTTACTATACATTATACACTACATGCTGCTATACTGTACAGTAACTTATACATCACATATCCAGCTGCTGTGTTATCAGGGTTATACAGTTACTATACATTATACACCACATACTGCTATACTGTACAGTAACTTATATATCACATATCCAGCTGCTGCTGTGTTATCAGGGTTATACAGTTACTATACATTATATACCACATGCTGCTATACTGTACAGTAACTTATATATCACATATCCAGCTGCTGCAGTGTTATCAGGGTTATACAGTTACTATACATTATATACCACATGCTGATTGCTATACTGTACAGTAACTTGTATCACAGATTCAGCTGTTTCTCATTGTTTCATCTGTCTTACATGTTATTCAGAATAAATAATCATTTGGGGCATGGAACCAATTGTCTGCAGATCAGTGATTTCTTATGGAAAGTTTTGCTTTGGTGTATGAGTGGATTTGGATTACAAGCGCCGTCCCAGAACGTATTATGCTCCTAATCCAAGGCACCACTCTATATATATATATATATATATATATATATATATAAATGGATGGGAGCCTGGAAGGTGCAGCGGGAGAAGATGAAACCAGCCAGGAATTCTCCCCGGGAGCTGCTGGATTGTGAGGAATGGCTTTATAATGTGTTTTCTTAAGGTGGACATCCCCTTTAAGCTGGTGCTAAGTATTTCATGGGTCACTGTAGAGGCCTCCTCTGATCACTCACTTACATCATCCTTATATAGGGCGGCAGATAAAGGTTAAGAGGGATGGGGATTTGCCGATGACCTTTCGCAGGTTCGGGAGACGACAGACACGTCCATGTCCTGCTGTAGAGGGTGATGACAGCTCCTGCCGGGCACCTGACGGGCCACGGGGCCACTTAGGGCTCTTCTCATCAATGGATGGAGCACGTGGTGGTGGAGAGGTCTGTGACTATACTGATGTATACCCCAGGCATCCACTATGACTATACTGGCTATACCTCACTATTCATCTGCAGATCTCCTCCACTCACAGATAAATAAATAAATAAATTCTTTTATAAACTGCTCCACCCCTGTCCTCAGGCTGTGTCTGGTATTGCAGCTCAACTTTATTGAAATAAATAGCACTGTGCTGTATTACCGCAGACAGCCTGTATGCAGCGGTGGCGCCGTTTTTGGAGGGGAAAAAAAAGCAAACGTTTTTTTCAAATCATAAAAATCCCTTTAATTGCAGTTTTTAGTACGGTAGATGCATCAGGTATCAGGCTACAAATATGCCAAATCGGCAAATTATTGGCATGTCATTAATGAAATACTCCTGCTGTATGCCCTGCAGGAAGTGGTGTATTCTCTCCAGTCTTCCAGTACTTATCAGCTGCTGTATGTCCTGCAGGAAGTGGTGTATTCTCTCCAGTCTGACACAGCGCTCTCTGCTGCCACCTCTGTCCATGTCAGGAACTGTCCAGAGCAGCAGCAAATTCCCATAGAAAACCTCTCCTCCTATGGACAGTTCCTGACATGGACAAAGGTGGCAGCAGAGAGCACTGTGTCAGACTGGAGAGAATACACCACTTCCTGCAGGACATACAGAAGCTGATAAGTACTGGAAGACTGGAGATTTTTAAATAAAATATAGATAACCTTCTGGCACCAGTTTATTTGGTAAAAAAATTCTAAAGTACCCCTTTAAAGTCTTTGATCAACATATGTCAGGAGATTTCTTACAGACCTGATGTGAATTCAGCCTAATGTATCGGTTTATAGACACGGAGCGAGGAAAGAAGCTACAGCCGGGAGAAGTCAGTGTAGCTGTGGAAGCAGATGGTGACTGAAGATGACTCCCTGCAGCCTCCCACATGTCTGTTCATGATTGTAATGATTGTACCTGCAGCAGGAAGTGCAGCTC
This sequence comes from Dendropsophus ebraccatus, assembly GCF_027789765.1. NCBI lineage: Eukaryota > Metazoa > Chordata > Amphibia > Anura > Hylidae > Dendropsophus > Dendropsophus ebraccatus. Next base: position 102,222,979 of record NC_091463.1, on the reverse strand, counting down.
TGAAGTATAAACTGCTGTTCTAAAAAGAGCAGGCTGAAGCTGTCATACATATTATTACATAAGTGTTGGCTGAAGATTTCAGTGGGACCAGCCTTGTAATGATTTCAGCTGCCTGGTCCTATTGTTTGGGGGAAGATACGTTACCGTCAGTGGAGTTTGGAGAGGACAGAGAGGTTTGGCTACAGCTTTCTCCCCTCTTCCCATTAAAAGCATATGCACGCTCACCTATGCCGAGTGTGCATGTGTATGGGGATCAGGGGACAGATGGCTGTCAGCCGATCATGTGTTTAGTAGAGATGAGCAAACCGGGTTTGGGTTCGAGTCGATCTGAACCGGAACGTTCGCCATTTGATTAGCGGTGGCTGCTGAACTTGGATAAAGCCCTGAGGTTTACATTGATGCAGCCAATGACTATATCCATGATTTCCACATAGCCTTAGGGCTTTATCCAAGTTCAGCAGCCACCGCTAATCAAATGCTGATCGTTCGGGTTCGGATGGACTCCAGCTGCTCCAGGTTCGCTCATCTCTAGTGTTTAGTCATTAGCTGTATAGTGTATGGTCAGTGTAAGACTAACATCTCTGGGCAGATACAAAGCTTAGTGACAGGAGGGAAAAAAAATAAAAAAATAATAATAATAATAATAATATGTATGATGATGATAATAATAATAATAGTAATAATAATATGTATGATGATGATAATAATAATAATAACATTTATGTAGTGTCCCAGCACACGGTGCCACCTTATGCACCTATGTAAAGTTTTCGCTCAGGTTTCTGCACAGTGGGAGGCGTGGAGGTGTATTGTTGTGTTTTCCCCACTAGGTGTCACTGCTTGTATTTTCTATGTGTATTGTGTATGTGGAGAGCCAGCTGAAGGTACAAAGGGTTAAAGTGTCACCTTCATTTTTTTTGCAGAAATCAATAGTACAGGCAAGTTAAGAAACTTTGTAATTGGGTTTATAAGGCAAATATGCCATTATCTGCATTCAAAAAGCCTTTCCCCAGGTCCCCCCCTCCTCTTCTCTCTCATTCACTGCTCATTATCAGGAAATCTCGACTCTTTTACATCAGTCAAGCCCTGTGTAACCTATGGAGAGGGGAGGGGGGAGGAGGGGGGGAATTAGTCACCAGCAGAGAACAAAGGATTACACAGTATTTTATATCACATGTTGTGTATTGTCCAATCACAGGTGCAGGTGCCCTTTTCCCTAAAGTCCCTGCCCCACCAATCACAGGAAGGTTTGGTCAGCCCCTGTAGGAAGGAGTTACTTCCTGGTGGGAGGCAGTTAATTAGTTGGTAGTAGTCAGTCTCTGCTGAAGATAAGCTAGGGCCTGGCTTAGGCCAGGTCCCCTGTCAGGGATACCAGCCAGTACACCAAAGATTCTTCTTATGAAAGCTACAGTCACTATGCAGTGCTAGTACTCTACAGGAGGAGAGTAGCCAGAGAGGAACCTCTCAAGAAAGGGCAGATACCTAAGAGTTACAGGTAGTGACCTCAGTGGAAGGTACCGTAGAAAGGTCTAAGTATTGCGCTGCGCAACGCCGGATGACCGGGAAGTCTTGGAAGTTGGCTTAGCCCAGATAACTTGGCCTGGGGCTCATACTACCCACCTAGGATGGGTAGCTTGCAACTAGGGGGCAGAAGTCGCTCAGACAGGAGCCTATACGTGAGTACGAGTGTTCTCTTTATCTCTTCTACACACCTCCAACTGTTACTGGCAGAGTACACTACTAATTTGGGCAAGGTCCTTCAGGCACCCCCTCCCCTCTCCTCTCTCTTGGAAAACCTCTTTGTACAAGCACCTTGTGTTCTACCTCATGCACCTTTGTTGTTCAAAAGTTGTGAAATTGTATTGCACTGAACTGTATGGTTGTCAAGCACCCCAAGTGACCTAAGACCCACTCAGCTATTACACCACCGTACCAGCTGACCCGGCGGTGCACCTAACATCCCCGGTGCCTGACTGCCACATTTAGATAACACAATGTATATAAGTAATGTCTGGGCCCTGGTCTTTGCGGCAGGTAATATAATATAACCGGTATCTGCGAGGTCTGGGAGTCACCAGATCCTGGAGATGTAGAGGTGATGTTGGGGTCACTGTGGGGGCGCAGGGATCGCCCTGAATCGCTGGCTCCGGCCTCTTATCAATCATCTGATATTGTGACATCTTTCTCCTTCTCGCACTTTAAAGCCTTAAATAAAAGCCACATGGGCCGCTGAGGGGTCGGGTGTCAGCAGCCTATGGAGGTTTCCAGTAACCTGTTATAGTGATGGTCAGTAAGAGGATTTACTGACATGAGTGTAACATGACTATAGCTGCCGGGGTGCGGGGCGAACCCAGGTCCTAGAGGTCACTAACCCATAGGAGGAGGAAGACAAAGTCTGGACAATTCCGGATAACTCGGGGAGCAATGACTTGGTGGTTGCCATGTTGGGGCGCAGTTAGTGCACTAAGGTTGGGGGTTCCTGCCCAGATGCCCCCTCTTTTTGCATCCCTTGGTTCCACGTCTCTCGGACCCATCACCACCCTGATCCTACTGCGGTGTCCCACTACCATGTACGTTGTGTTGTCAGATGACAGATCACCTGACTAGGATGTCTTCTATGCATCATGGACTGTAAAGTGGTTTTACACTTTTTTCTATTGACATCGAGTAATGGCAGATGGCAAAGAGCTATACCCATTTATATTCAGCTACCTACACTTCCTGCTCTCTACTGCCACCTCAGGCCAACAATATAGTGCTGCTGTAACTTGCTGGTTAGAACCTTCTAGTAAAGGGGCTGCAACCCTGTGGCCATCATATCCAGGGACTATAGTCGGTCACTGACCGACCTCAGCTAGTTAATGTCTGTAGCTTATAAATCTCCAGCTTTTGCTAGTCTATTGGTCTCTCAGCGAAGAGTTAGTCAGAGTTCCTGCAGGACAAGAGCTGAAGCTGACAGGATCACAGGCACCATTCCATACTATAACACAGAGGACTACATTATCCTGCATACACTTTTACTCTGACCTTGTAGTGTCCCACTACGTGTTTTCTTTTCTTCTTCTTCTTCTTCTTCTTCTTTGGTAAAAGTCTATCTGTTAAGTATTACAGGTTAGGACAGGAGGCCGCTGTTCCTGACTCCAACCACTAGATGTCACTCTCACACAGAACAGCTGCAGATAACACTGGGTCCAACTACACACACACTTCACTTTATAGTAACAACTTCCCTTTAGTTGTTAGTTAGTTCCTGGCTACAGGCCAGGCAGGACGTGCCAGGACATGCCATGGGCACTAGACCAGACCCCAGGGAAACCTTCACCCTTGGGGAGTCTTCCCCCTTGCCTACCCCGAGGATCATACAGCTAAAACAGGACATCCGACCACCTTAGAGAAAAAGGATTGACAACTTCAAGACTGGAGCTGCAGTAGAGCACAGTGCCAGGGGCCGCTCTCTACTGACAGACGCTCAGCTTTGTAGGAAGAACACTACAAGCCAGCTCCACCGAGAGCCGAGACCTGGGACTCGTACTACCCCAGAGGACGGGTCACCCGACACTGTGGGGCAGAAGGTGGTTAGGTAGGATAACTGGGACTCATCCATACGTAAGTATGAGAATTCTTCACCACAGACACTTTTTCAGACACTTCACCACATCCTAGCCAAGCACATAGTACATTAGACAAGGGCTCTCAAATCCAGTTCCTGACACCTGTTACTGTTTCTTTTGTCAACTCACCTATTTACCTGTTGGTCTATTATCATTGATTTTTGCACCAAGTACCTGAGCACTGTTTGTGACGATTTTTGACTTTTTCAAGTAAAGTTCGAATGTTGTTTAAAATGGGACTGCACCTACACCTCACACCTGTCCTAACCAAGGTCCAGTTGCCGCGCGTCCAGGGGTGGGGTTTACTGCTCCTGGTCACCGTGACAAGTAGCCTTCAAAACACCAGAGCTGACCAGCCGCCCCAATATCTGTTCAAGCAAACCAGGCCACGGCAATCTGAAGGTGTTACTTAAAAAAAAGGTCTAGACAGGAAAGAGAAGTTTTGCCTCTTTAGAGCCTCTGAACCCAACCTAAAGTCAAGCTCAGGAGGGATTCACCTTGTGACTGCTTTACACACCAACCAAATTTCACATGGGATAACTGTGCCAGTACCCTTAACCCCCTGCCATCATCTGCTCAGGGTGCTGTTACTGCAACCACCCCGGATCTGTGTCTCCATTGTATGGAGGATTTCACCCGTTATGTAACCCCTTGTGCTGCAGCACCCTATGAGTTCAGGGGGTCTGTACTGCTCGCACAATATACAGACCCACAGTCAAGGTTAGCACCATCCCATTCATTTGATTGATGGGGGTCCCAGCTGTCGGACCCCCACTGATCAGATACTTACCAAATACTGTGAATAGGGAATAACCTGTCATCCGGTATGTGTTTAATCCAGTGAGCATCCCTTTTAATCCAGTGTGTCCGGGGTGTATCCCCTTTAATCCAGAATGTACCCCCTTTAATCCGGTGTGTGTCCCCTTTAATCCAATGTGTACCCCCTGTAATCCGGTGTGTACCCCCTTTAATCCGGTGTGTATCCGCAGCCATAGAAGGGTCTGACTAGGATCACTAGGCGCGGAGGGTTAATGTCACAGTGGGGATTGTTCTTGTTTTTTGGGATTTGATGTAGTTTGTAGAATCCCTCATTGTCTCCCGTTAGGTCAGCTTACATTTCTCATGAATGAACCCCGCCATCTCCGGCCCCTACAGATAGTCTCCTTCATTGAGTCTCATTGTGTAATGAGTTCTGCTTATAATCTCGGCCATTGTGCAGGAAACAATGGACACTCAGAACTTCAGAGCTCCGTATTGTGTGGATGGGCTGAGATAAACGCTGCTCGCTGCCATCCGATACATCGTAACAACGGACACTTCCCGCTGCTGTTTGATGTCACTGGCAGCTTTCTCTTTGTATCTATTGTAGATCTGAAACCAGAATCATCATGTAATGGAGGGAAGAAGGTCAGGAGGGATGGAGGCCAGGAGGGATGGAGGCCGGGAGGGATGGAGGCCAGGAAGGATGGAGACCAGGAAGGATGGAGGCCGGGAGGGATGGAGGCCGGGAGGGATGGAGGCCAGGAGGGATGGAGGCCAGGAGGGATGGAGACCAGGAAGGAAGACGGCCAGGAGGGATGGAGGCCAAGAGGGATGGAGGCCAGGAGAGATGGAGGCCGGGAGGGATGGAAGGCGGGAGGGATGGAGGCCAGGAGGGATGGAGACCAGGAAGGATGACGGCCAGGAGGGATGGAGGCCAAGAGGGATGGAGGGCAGGAGAGATGGAGGCCGGGAGGGATGGAGGCCGGGAGGGATGGAGGCCGGGAGGGATGGAGGCCAGGAGGGATGGAGACCAGGAAGGATGACAGCCAGGAGGGATGGAGGCCAGGAGAGATGGAGACAAGGAGGGATGGAGGCCAGGAGGGATGGAGGCCGGGAGGGATGGAGGCCAGGAAGGATGACGGCCAGGAGGGATGGAGGCCAAGAGGGATGGAGGCCAGGAGAGATGGAGACAAGGAGGGATGGAGGCCAGGAGAGATGGAGGTCAGGAGGGATGGAGGCCAAGAGGGATGGAGGACAGGAAAGATGGAGACAAGGAGGGATGGAGGCCAGGAGAGATGGAGACAAGGAGGAATGGAGGCCAGGAAGGATGACGGCCAGGAGGGATGGAGGCCAAGAGGAATGGAGGCCAGGAGAGATGGAGACAAGGAGGGATGGAGGCCAGGAGAGATGGAGGTCAGGAGGGATGGAGACCGGGAGGGAAGAAGACCGAGAGGGATGGAGGCCAGGAGGGATGGAGGCCAGTAGTGATGATGGCCAGGAGGGATGGAATCCATCTTCTTAAACAAGAAACATGAAGCAAAGTGATGGAATGTGAGAACCTAAAACTCTGAACATCACTTTACCTGATGCTGTCTCCAGCCTCTGCATGACTACAACTCCCAGCATGCCTGATAGCCTCCTCCAACCTGAGCTCTCCAGCCTCTGCATGACTACAACTCCCAGCATGCCTGATAGCCTCCTCCAACCTGAGCTCTCCAGCCTCTGCATGACTACAACTCCCAGCATGCCTGATAGCCTCCTCCAACCTGAGCTCTCCAGCCTCTGCATGACTACAACTCCCAGCATGCCTGATAGCCTCCTCCAACCTGAGCTCTCCAGCCTCTGCATGACTACAACTCCCAGCATGCCTGATAGCCTCCTCCAACCTGAGCTCTCCAGCCTCTGCATGACTACAACTCCCAGCATGCCTGATAGCCTCCTCCAACCTGAGCTCTCCAGCCTCTGCATGACTACAACTCCCAGCATGCCTGATAGCCTCCTCCAACCTGAGCTCTCCAGCCTCTGCATGACTACAACTCCCAGCATGCCTGATAGCCTCCTCCAACCTGAGCTCTCCAGCCTCTGCATGACTACAACTCCCAGCATGCCTGATAGCCTCCTCCAACCTGAGCTCTCCAGCCTCTGCATGACTACAAATCCCAGCATGCCTGATAGCCTCCTCCAACCTGATCTCTCCAGCATCTGCATGACTACAACTCCCAGCAGTTTGGACAGATGTTCCCGGACAGGGGCTCTTCCTCTGTTGCAGGGACAGGTAGAGGCTTCTCTCTGCAGGGCTCTGGTACATGTTGGCGCCATTATAATAGAGCAGACAGCTGCAGCTGCGTTACATTGTACATGGAGATAACTCCTGGTGTCAGGGACGTGGCAGAAGTATGTTAATGGATTTAGCACAGAGCAGAACTCCTGTGCTGAGTGATGTGGTCCATCCCGTGACCCGGCCCTCCTGACCCGTCCAGGTCTCCGCTCTCTTCCTGGACTCTAATCGCCATGACAGATAAAACGCACTTCTCCTTCAGGTGGACCGTGACCACCTCCTGGACGGACACATGGCGGGCGATGAGAGATACGGGGGAGGGGGACACGTGCCCTATGCTGCCCCCGGGGATACAAAGTATCTGCCTGTATACTCCTGTATCTTCTACATGGAAGATCTTACTCAGCTGTTGTATCTGCTCCTGGGAAAGCTGGGTGACAACCACTATGGCCGCCCTTATCGCTTCATAATAGAGCTCCCATAGAACTACAACTGGAAACATGTACCGTTCAGGAGCCGAGAAAGCTGGGTAACTGGGCTGGGATCATATATACTAACTAACATGTATATATAAGAAACAGAAGAACAGAACAGGGCTGATCTGCCATTCAGGAGCTGGGGAAAGCTGGGTGACGACCCTGTGAGGGCTGGGATCATATTACTAGCATATATATATATATATATATCATCTAAGTTCTGCTGATCTGCCATATAGGAGGCTTGGAAAGCTGGGTGGCCCCCCTTGTCTATCGGCTATTACCCAGCTTTCCCGGAGACATAGAAACATAGAAGATTGTCGGCTGAAAAAGACCACTGGGTCCATCTAGTCGCCCTTGTAGTATTATCTTTCTTATTATCTTAGGATGGATATATGTCTATCCCAGGCGTGTTTAAATTATTGTAGATTTACCAACCACCTCTGCTGGAAGTTTGTTGCAGGTATCTACTACTCTTTCAGTAAAATAATATTTTCTCACATTGCTTCTGATCTTTCCCCCAGTAACCTCTCACTGTCTCCTCTTGTTCTTGAGCTCAGTTTTTTACTAAAAACACTTCCCTCCTGAATCTTATTTAGTCCTGTAACATATATAAAGGTTTCCATCATGTCCCTCCTTTCCCTTCTTCCCTCCAGAGCTGAGGTATAGTGATGTCACCATGACAGGGCTGAGCTATAGTGATGTCACCATGACAGGGCACCATATAGTGTCCCTGTATATAGAGTAGCCTGGTCCCTCTGTGCATCCATGTAGGTAGTCACCCCTTTGCTGGTTATTAGCCAGTCCAGCAGGTAGTCTCCCCTCCATAGATATTCCCCCTATAGATAGTCCCCCTATAGATAATTCCCCCTATAGATAGTTCCCCCTATAGATATTCCCCCTATAGATAGTCCCCCTATAGATAATCCCCCTATAGATAGTCCCCCTATAGATAGTCCCCTGGTAGTTAGCTGAGTTGTATCCTGTATGTAGGTAATGCCCCTGTTGTAGTGACACTTTTTGAAGAACAGCGACATTAGGTATAAAATGTAACTTTTAATAGTATAATTAAAATAAGTCAGAAACAATCACTCAAATACAACCAACAATAAGGCGGCCGAACAATCTCCTGAGTGCTAAGATGGTGATTAGGGACCCGGCGGGGAGGGGAGGGGCACTCTATGCTGGAATACCTCTTGGGGTGGCCCCAACCACAGTGCCGGTTCCTTCCTGATATGAGTAAAGGACAAAATAATAAACATGGGGGGGAGGGGATTTAGTTATCAAGACCAGTGTACTCGTATGTCGGTCTTGAATTAGCCCCCCCCCCCCTCCTTCCCAGCTGGCGCCCGAACCCGCAGCTGGCGTACCAACTCTTCCAGCAGGTGTAGATTTGGATCATGATTTCCTATGTATGGTCTGGGGTGATGGCTGTATTGGCGGCCATGTAGATGGTCACCCCGCGGCCATGTAGGTGGTCACCCCGCGGCCATGTAGGTGGCCACCCAGCTCTCCCTGACATACATATCACTGACCAGAAGGGACAGTTCAGCACGATGAGCAGATGGTTTGTGATGTTCTATCGTTCCGCAGCCGTTCCTGGTCTCACGTATCACGTTCATCTGTGATGAAGTCATCCTGAAATCATCCGGTTACTATACATCGGCCTCTGAGTGTACGAGGACTGGAGAACCAGACCGGGAGGAGATGGGGATGAGGAGGAGAAGGGCATGGTGATGATGAGGAGGAGGAGGAGGAAATAGTAATGATAGGGAGGATAAGGATGGTGAGGATGATCAGAAGAATGAGGAGGAGGAGGAGGAGATGGTGATGATGATGATGATGATGATGATGATGAGAATGGTGAGGATGATCAGAAGGATGATGAGGAGGAGATGGTGATGATGAGTATGGTGAGGATGATCAGGAGGAGGAGGAGGATGAGGAGGAGATGGTGATGATGAGTATGGTGAGGATGATCAGGAGGAGGAGGAGGATGGTGGAGGAGACAACTGCTCATCCAGAATTACACAACACACAGCAGAGAAGATCACTTCCCAGTATAATTCCTGAGACCTCCCATAATGCATCTGCAGATATTATCCTGAGAGGTGGATGAGAACACGAGGAACGATACAAGATACAACGTTTTCTAGCACTTTCTTCCTTCGTTCCTTAAGGTTTTGTTGCTCTCAGATTTGTAATTGACTGAAACATTTCTGGAAACTAAATCTCTTTATCCCGGAGGCAAAAAGTTTATAAGTGTGAACTGTAAATTGTTGAACAAATTTTTTCCTTTGACCCGAAACCAGAAGACAAGGATGAGATGTGGGGGGGGCTCACCCGTCATTAGCTCCTCGAGCCTGGAAACCCGACCCGCTCTGACCTCACACACTGTCCTATGTGAAGGGTGACACTTGGGGTTAAGGGTATTGACCCCCATCTACCTTAAGCGGCTCCATGGGCAGGAATCCCGCTGAGAGTTATTTCTTTTTCAGGGTTGGAGATACTGGTGGACGGGACCCTGCAAACACTTCTACAAAAACACGTAAAATGGCTTCAGACTGCAAAAACACAGATCATATTATGAGGGTCAGGGGGTCCCGGGCCATAAATAACTGGGCCCCTTATAGAGGTGGCAATGGTCTGCGCTCTGTGGCTCATTTCAGGCTATTTACCTTATCATTGCCTTAGATCCTGGATTCTCTTTCTCCTCAGCCCATAAAATATCATCTGAGGCCCACCCACCTTTCCACCAGAGAGCTGCCCCCCCCCCACCTCCCCACCAGAAGACCCCCCCATCTCTCCAACAGAGGACTAAGCCCCCCTCCACCTCTCCACTAGAGCAATCTCCACTACCTCTCCACTGAGAAACCCCCACCTCTCCATCGAAGGATTCCCCCCTAAACTTTCCACTGAAGGAATCTCCCACTTACTTCACCACCAAAGGAATACCCCCGAGACTTCCGGTTCCGGCTCGCTGATGTGAGGACGTGCGCGCCAGAGCTCCGTCCCCGGACCCGACTGACGAGGGCTGCCCCGCCACTCACATCGCTCGCCAGGGTCTCCAAACCCACACATCACTCCATCCTTGCCCCGGTAATCGGATGGAGAAGTTTATTACCCGCGGCGGGGAGCCGGCTGCAGCCGCCGATCCACGGCCCCAGAGGGAGGCGGAGAGAGGCAAGATGGCGCCCGCAGCACCGCTAATAGAAACTGTGGCGCAGATACACCATGTGCCTAGTCAGCTTGATACTCAGCTCCCGTCCTCACAAGATCTCTTCACCCCAGGGGGAGAGGACCTTCTTCCAGGGCTACAGGTAACCTGCAAACAGATGGCGATAGAGGTAGCTAAGATACTGGTGCCTGACCTGGTTGCCTCTCTGGAATCTACAGTGGCCACATCTTTGGCGCAAATGCAAAACACATTGACAACACATGCTAATCAGATTTCAGAGCTGGAAGGGAGGATGAGGTGACCAAACAGAGGAAGGCATTCGCACCCATCTGCACGCTACTGGTGAAACATCAGGTCAAGTTTGCTTTACAGTACCCGGCAGTCCTTAGGATCTTCCATCAAGATGGATCCATGGAAACCTTACGATCACCGTTGGCTGCGTCCTCTTTTGTGGATTCGCTGAAGAAAGAGGTGGACTCTGCAGTGCCGTCTGATACGATCAAGAGGAGACGTACACAAAGTCCGCGTTCAGCCCCAGAAGCAATGGACTGATCCAGGACATGTGATAAGTATTGCAGTGCTTGGAAACACCTATGCGGGTTCAACTGTGCTACTGCTTATCGTAGTATAGTTATGGTTCAGCTCTCTACTCCTTTATTCTCTTACTCTTTGTTTAGTTCCTAATGGGGCCTAGTTGATTTCATACCTCCCTAATATTATGGGGTAACCATTAGGGCCCGGGGCGGGCTGGGACGCCATACTTGTTATTTAAGATAACTTAGGTTATTATGGGGAGTTCACGAGGCTCCTCCAGGGAAGCGAAAGAAGTGAAGTCCACGACTACTTTCACTCGTGCTTTGATTTATTTGACTTCTGTCATTACTATTATCTGCTATTTTGTCACGGTTCTGTGGCGTTTTCATGTTGTACAAATTGTATGTACTTACGGTTATATTGTTTTTCTCTGTTGCCAAGGAGATTCACCCCACCTGCTGACGTCTGACTGTTTTGGATCCAGTGACATCACCCCCCCAGAGGTAACCCATTCACACACATAACATCATGGAATGTCAAGGGACTACATTCCCCTAACAAAAGGATGAGCGTGCTTAGACATCTAAAACGGTTAAAAACGGATATAGCGTTGCTCCAGGAAACTCACCTAACCGAGTCGGAATTTTTTCGAATGAAGAAGCTGTGGGTGGGTGATGTCCTGGGATCCTCGGCGGTGAGAGGGAAAGCAGGAGTAATGATATTGTTAAGCAGGAAGCTGTCATATACCATTCTGCACTCGGAAGCGGATGATCAAGGCAGGATGTCACAGGTGATACTTGATTCACCTTCAGGTAAATTGCACATTTTTAATATTTATGGCCCAAATGATCATAGTAAGACCTTTTTACAACATCTAGAGTCTGAGGTACTGCAAACAAAGGGAACAGTTTAATAGTGGGAGGGGATTTTAATGTGGTATTACATAATCTGGAAGATAGAAAACGCACACGTACCCCCAACACACCCATGACTAGCAGGGACCAACTCCTTCAAACCCTCCTCACATCCACTCACTTAGTTGATGCCTGGCGCCACTTTCACCCCGATGACAGGGAATACACCCACTATTCTTACGCACACGACATGTGGTCCCGTATAGACTACTTACTCCTGTCACCACACTTACTACCCAAAATATTAGCAGCGGAAATCCATGACTTAGCTATTTCTGATCACGCTCCGATCAGCATCACCATCCGCCCGGACTATCCCAAAGGCACAGACATCTTGTGGCGGTACCCCACGACTTTGGCCAAAGACGCAGATTTTTTCCTGTTTTTGAAAGGGTGGTGGGCTGAATATTGTACAGACAATAGGGAACATATAGATAATCCTTTTCTGATGTGGGAAACAGCAAAAGCTGTGTTGAGAGGAAGAATTATTTCTCATTACTCTGCGAAAAAGAAGGCTGCAGTCCTAAACTTCAACTCCTCCACACAGACCCTAAGAACGGCCTACACTAATTACCTACAACTTCACACTACTGGTAATAAAGAGAGGTGGGTTACCGCCAAAAAGGAGTTTGATCTGGCGCAAGATATGCTGGAAAGTTTCATTAGAGATCAAAAGCAGTTCGTCAGATTTGGAGACAAGGCCGGTAGACTGCTGGCAAATCTTGCATCGGGCCAAAGCCGGGCAACAAATATATCGTACATTAGAGACGAACATGGCACCCCCCAACATGATCCCAAAACTATTAATTCCCAATTTCAGCAATATTATAAAACGCTGTACACCCAAGGCACACAAAACATCTCAGAGGGTAAGGCGTTTCTTGACCTGTTAGATCTCCCGTCAGCTACCCCGGAGCAATTAGATATTTTAAATGCACCACTGACAATACAAGAAATCGAACACACTATTCAACACTTACCGAACCACAAAGCGCCAGGGCCTGACGGCTTCACTAGTGAATTTTATAAGTCCCTCAGACAAGACATCACACCCACATTGCTGTCAGTATATAATCATATATTAGCTAGGGAAGAAAACCTACCTACCGGGGATATGGCGTACATTAAGGTGCTGCCGAAGCAAGGAAAAGATCTTTCCGACCCTACTGCCTACCGCCCGATATCATTGATAAATCAAGATGTCAAAATATTATCAAAAATAATGGCGGATAGGCTAGCCGCCGTCCTCCCCTCTCTTGTAGGTCCTCACCAGGTGGGCTTTGTATCGGGGCGGGCGGCGGTTACTAATATAAGGACGGTCTTGGCAGTGCAGGATGCGGTGGCGAGGAGTGGAGACAGCGGGGAACCCCCTGCCTTGTTAGGGATCGACGGCGAGAAGGCATTCGATAACATCAACTGGAGTTGGATGCAACTAGTACTAGACCGCTTTGGGGTTTCTGGTATGTTGAGATCCTATGTTAACGCCTTGTACAGAACACCCAAAGCCAGAGTCTATACAACGGGCTTCTTATCGGATGTGATCCACCTGCAGAAAGGCACCCGTCAGGGCTGCCCGCTGTCTCCGCTCTTGTTCGATCTCGCATTGGAACCATTAGCACGCCACCTCCTCTCCTCCTCAGTATATGAGGGGATCCGGGTAGGAGAAAGCGAGGTCCGTCTTACCTGTTTTGCCGACGATCTTTTGCTCTTTTTAAAGTCCCCCTCCAAACACCTTCATCAAGTGTTCACTACTTTCACCCGATATGAATCCTTTTCAGGATATAAGGTAAATCCCACAAAGTGTCAGCTGATGTATCTGGATACTCGCACCTCGTCTCCTACACCCCCACAAGGAGTAGAGGTGGTATCCACATACCTCACATACTTGGGGATAAAAATAGGCAAATATCCCCAATCCCTCTATAGACTCAATTACGCCCCACTAATCACTAAAATTGTTAGGGAATTAGAGCGGTGGCGAACCCTGCCATTGTCCCTCACGGGCAGAGCGCACCTACTTAAAATGGTGAGCTTTGCAAGACTTCTATACCCCTTGCAAACATTACCTCTCCTGTTACGCCACTTGGATGTCAGGCAGCTGCAATCTGCTTTTATTGCATTTCTGTGGCAGGGTAAACGTCCACGCATTGCATACAGGAAACTCTGCCTGCCTAAAAGTAGCGGTGGTCTGCAGCTCCCTGACATCCGACTGTATAACTTGGCATCACTGTCCAGACACGTACGGGATTGGATCTGGGGCACATCATGGTATTCCAATCTACCCTTAGAACGCAGCTTTGCACATCCATGGAATCTTGGAGCGCTCTTACATACCAAACGTGCAGACTTACCTCGCCCCATCAGGACTAGCCTGCTAATGACCGATACCATAGCTGCGTGGAAAGCAATCAGGAAACTTTACTCGACTCCTTATTGTATCTCCAAGTACATGCCACTCTGGAACTCACCTTCCTTCCAGTTAGGGAATCAAAATAAATTATTCTGCACTTGGAGATCCGAAGGGGTTCTATCTGTGAACGATCTGATAGATGTCGAGAAGGGTACTCTCCACTCTTGGGAACATGTGTCCGCAAAATTTGACCTTCCGCAACATCACAGACTCCAATATTTACAGCTCATAAGTCACTGTAAGAGCTTAGTGTTAGATTTTGCTAAAGCTGAGCGAACTAACAGGTTTGATCAGCTGATGGGGACCGCAGATACTAAGTTGTCCTTATCTGACTCCTATAAACATCTGGCCTCACACACCTTGGACAGGATAGGTCGCGCTTTATTTACAGCTTGGTCGACGCATATAGAGGACGCAGACTTACATACCAAAATTTGCCAGGGTATAAGGCTTGTTCGCCAATCCATTGTAAGCGAGAGGTGGAGAGAGATGCACATACGGCTTATTCACAGGGCCATTTATGCCTTCAATCTCACTTACAAAGAAGCCCCTACACACTATCTACGTCACTGTCCTAAGTGCAAAACCCCCAAGGCGGATTTATTCCACGCCCTATGGGCATGCTCACAAGTGACCCCGCTATGGAACGAAGTTGGAAATTTTATTAAGCGAATATGGCAAAAGTCTGTTAAGATTGATCCGGTTAGCTGCTTGCTTCATTATACCTGTGAACGGTCGGATGATCCCGAACCACCTCTCGTAGCTAATAAAGCCATTCACAATGTATTACTGGTTGTGGTTAAGTGTTTATTGCGGAACTGGCTGATAGACAAGGTCCCATCGATACAGGACATTAGTGATACTCTAAAACACTTGGTAAACATGGATAAAATACATACACTTCTCAACAAGGAACTGTCCACAAAAAATTTCTTTGCAAAATGGAGAGCCTTTATAATCCACACCTTCTCGAGGGAAGAGATCAAACACCTCATGAGTCCCTTTAGACATACCGAGTGGTATTATACTGAAGATTTGAAGGACACACTGGGTCCACTAAAAATTACCTGACAAGGAAAAGGGTGGAGGGGGGATCTCCTTGGCCTTTATGTTTTTATGTTTTTTTGTGTTTTTGTATGTTTATGTTAACGGCTGGTTATATTTGTTAATGGTTATATGGACCTATATATGGTTTATGGCACCGCATTATGCAGATGTGACGACGCTAGAGTGGTGAACGCCACGAAAAATGGGAAAATACGAGGACTATGCAACCTGGACTATATAGGGTGAACAACGCGAATAGTGCGGAACTTTTTGGTATGTTATATGTATCATTGTTCATCTTGTATTGCTATTTTTTCTTTCTCTGCAGACTCGTGCCAATAAAATTTGGTTTAAAAAAAAAAAAAAAAGGAATACCCCCACCCACCTCTCCACCAAAGAAATCCCCCCTCCCCCAGCCTTTTCACTGAAGGAATCCTCCTCAACTCACCACCCAAGTAATCCCCCCACCTCTCCACTGGAAAAATCCCACCCCCTCTCCACCAAAGGAATACCCCCATCCACATCTCCACCAGAGAAATTCTCCCTCCCCTGGCCTTTCCATCAAAGGTTACCTCCCCCCCCCCCCCCCACACACACACACACACCAGAAGAATACCACCCTCCCCCCACCTTTCCACGGAAGGAATCCCCACCACTACCTCTTCACTGGAGGAATCCCCCCCACCTCTCTACTGGAGAAATCTCCCCCCCACCCCCCGCCACTCCCCTGGAGTAATCCCCCCCACCTCTCCACTGGAAGAATCCCACCCCCTCTCCACCAAAGGAGTACTCCCACCCACATCTCCACACCAAAGAAATTCCCCCTCCTCTGGCCTCTCCACCAAAGGTTATTCCCCCCACCCCCCACCTCTCCACCAGAAGAATACAATTCTCTCTGCGCCTTTCCACGGAAGGAATCCCCACCACTACCTCTTCACTGGAGGAATCCCCCCACCTCTCCATGGGAGAGGTCTCCCCTCCTCACCTCTCCACTGGAGGAATCCCCACCCTCACCTCTCTACTGGAGGAATACCCCACCCCCACCTCTCCACTGGAGGAATCCCCACCCTCACCTCTCTACTGGAGGAATACCCCACCACCTCTCCACTGGAGAATTCCCCCCTCACCTCTCCACTGGAGGAATACCCCACCCCTCACCTCTCCACTGGAGGAATACCCCACCACCTCTCCACTGGAGAATTCCCCCCTCACCTCTCCACTGGAGGAATCCCCCCTCATAACTCCACTGGAGAATTCCCCCCTCACCTCTCCACTGGAGGAATGACTTTCAGCCCAGTGTGAACATATCCGTATGTGGTGCAGTAAAGACGATAATCAGGGAAGGTTACATACACAGTACTAAAGGCTGAATGCGGCATAGCAGCATGGGGGATGCTGGCCGGGGTAGCTCTCTGGAGGTGTTGGGGCAGCTAGGTGGGTGTGGGTCACTTGGGCACTTGTCACCGTAGTCTGGAGTGGTGTTGGTACCCACCCCCGGTCAGACAGGCTCCACCTCTGCAGGTTTGGATAACCCAAGTGTAACCTGGTGTGTAGGTGCAAAATGACTGACAGGAGCTTAACCAGAACAACGTCCGTTTACTGAGGTATTTTTTCACTGCAATACAAAATAAAGCTTTCGTGACTGCAGGTGAGAGGTAGAAGAAGCTGGAATAACAGAAGTGAGGGGCGCCTTGAGGGCCCTGTTCAATTTATCTGTGTACTCCGCCGGGATAGCATAGTTGAGAGAAGAAGAAAACTCGTACTCACGTACTTGACCTCTGAATGCCCTACAGTGTCGGGATACTCGTCCTTAAAAGGTAGTACAGGGCCCTAGGTCCCTGTGCTGGGTGAAGCAGACTTTTCGAAACCCTTCAGAAGAGCCTTATGTTACAGTAGGATACGTAGGCAAGTGGCAGCTTTGTCCTGCTGTCCATACTCAGGTATACTGTCCTGTGTAGTGTTGAGTGTATCCCTGGTGTGGACAAAGTTATCCTCAGAGGACATCCTTTCCTCCTGAGGGGTCTAGCACTGCACATGTTTGGTGAAACCTTATGATGTGATATAATAAAGACCCAAAACACAGTATGAATGGGAAAAATTAGCAAAAAACCCTCACTAAGCATAAATATTAGGAGCCACAAAGGTATATCATGTATCTAATCTCCTTGAACTGTAAGGCTATGTTCACACTGCGAATGAATACGTCCGTAGTGCGAACCGCGAATATACGCACGTAGTTTTGAGGTTGATGCGGTCGCTTGAAAGTATACGATATAAGGCCGCACAATGCACACTACGTATGACCCTACGGCCGGATCGTATACGGCGGCGTGAAAAATGATCAAGACCATTGTTTGAGGACGGAAATGTTGAAACTCACAGCCGTGGATTTCCATGCGGTCCCGTACGGAGAACTTATTTCAGCCAAATTGAACTTGATTTTTCGATCCAAAAGGTTCTGTGTGGTTTATTGGGCGAAGATTTCCAAGTAAATGACCTGTCTCAGATCGCTACGAAACAAGCTAGGGAAGCATTGGAGTAGTTTCAGCCGCACATGTACGGCCGTGTACGATCTACGGACGGATTCATACGCAGTGTGAACATAGCCTAAAGATGTACACTATCGGGTATCTAATCTCACTTTACTGTAGAGATGTATATATCCTGTATCCTCCTGTATTCTCTCTGTACTTGTAGAGATGTATATATCATGTATCCTCCTGTATTCTCTCTGTACTGTAGAGATGTATATATCATGTATCCTCCTTTATTCTCTCTATACTGTAGAGATGTATATATCATGTATCCTCCTGTATTCTCTGTACTGTAGAGATGTATATATCATGTATCCGCCTGTATCCTCCCTGTACTGTAGAGATGTATATATCATGTATCCTCCTGTATCCTCTTTGTACTGTAGAGATGTATATATCATGTATCCTCCTGTATCCTCTTTGTACTGTAGAGATGTATATATCATGTATCCTCCTGTATCCTCTCTGTACTGTAGAGATGTATATATCATGTATCCCCCTGTATTCTCTCTGTACTGTAGAGATGTATATATCATGTATCCTCCTGTATCCTCTCTATACTGTAGAGATGTATATATCATGTATCCTCCTGTATTCTCTCTGTACTGTAGAGATGTATATATCATGTATCCTCCTGTATCCTCTCTGTACTGTAGAGATGTATATATCATGTATCCTCCTGTATTCTCTCTGTACTGTAGAGATGTATATATCATGTATCCTCCTGTATCTTCTGTACTGTAGAGATGTATATATCATGTATCCTCCTGTATTCTCTGTACTGTAGAGATGTATATATCATGTATCCTCCTGTATCTTCTGTACTGTAGAGATGTATATATCATGTATCCTCCTGTATTCTCTCTGTACTGTATAGATGTATATATCATGTATCCTCCTGTATTCTCTGTACTGTAGAGATGTATATATCATGTATCCTCCTGTATCTTCTGTACTGTAGAGATGTATATATCATGTATCCTCCTGTATTCTCTGTACTGTAGAGATGTATATATCATGTATCCTCCTGTATCTTCTGTACTATAGAGATGTATATATCATGAATCCTCCTGTATTCTCTCTGTACTGTAGAGATGTATATATCATGTATCCTCCTGTATTCTCTCTGTACTGTATAGATGTATATATCATGTATCCTCCTGTATTCACTGTACTGTAGAGATGTATATATCATGTATCCTCCTGTATCCTCTCTGTACTGTAGAGATGTATATATCATGTATCCTCCTGTATTCTCCATAATGTAGAGATGTATATATCATGTATCCTCCTGTATTCTCTGTACTGTAGAGATGTATATATCCTGTATCCTCCTGTATTCTCTCTGTACTGTAGAGATGTATATATCATGTATCCTCCTGTATTCTCTGTACTGTAGAGATGTATATATCCTGTATCCTCCTGTATTCTCTCTGTACTGTAGAGATGTATATATCATGTATCCTCCTGTATTCTCCATAATGTAGAGATGTATATATCATGTATCCTCCTGTATTCTCTGTACTGTAGAGATGTATATATCATGTATCCTCCAGTATTCTCTCTCTGTACTGTAGAGATGTATATATCATGTATCCCCCTGTATCCTCTCTATACTGTAGAGATGTATATATCATGTATTCTCCTGTATCCTCCCTGTACTGTAGAAATGTATATATCATGTATCCTCCTGTATCCTCCCTGTACTGTAGAGATGTATATATCATGTATCCTCCTGTATCTTCTGTACTGTAGAGATGTATATATCATGTATCCTCCTGTATCTTCTGTACTGTAGAGATGTATATATCATGTATCCTCCTGTATCTTCTGTACTATAGAGATGTATATATCATGTATCCTCCTGTATCTTCTGTACTGTAGAGATGTATATATCATGTATCCTCCAGTATTCTCTCTCTGTACTGTAGAGATGTATATATCATGTATCCCCCTGTATCCTCTCTATACTGTAGAGATGTATATATCATGTATTCTCCTGTATCCTCCCTGTACTGTAGAGATGTATATATCATGTATCCTCCTGTATTCTCTCTCTGTACTGTAGAGATGTATATATAATGTATCCTCCTGTATCCTCCCTGTACTGTAGAGATGTATATATCATGTATCCTCCTGTATTCTCTGTACTGTAGAGATGTATATATCATGTATCCTCCTGTATTCTCTGTACTGTAGAGATGTATATATCATGTATCCTCTTGTATTCTCTGTACTATAGAGATGTATATATCTTGTATCCTCCTGTATTCTCTCTCTGTACTGTAGAGATGTATATATCACGTATCCTCCTGTATTCTCTCTGTACTATAGAGATGTATATATCATGTGTCCTCCTGTATCTTCTGTACTGTAGAGATGTATATATCATGTATCCTCCTGTATCTTCTGTAATGTAGAGATGTATATATCCTGTATCCTCCTGTATTCTCTCTGTACTGTAGAGATGTATATATCATGTATCCTCCTGTATTCTCTCTGTACTGTAGAGATGTATATATCATGTATCCTCCTGTATCTTCTGTACTGTAGAGATGTATATATCATGTATCCTCCTGTATTCTCTGTACTGTAGAGATGTATATATCATGTATCTTCCTGTATCTTTTGTACTGTAGAGATGTATATATCATGTATCCTCCTGTATTCTCTGTACTGTAGAGATGTATATATCATGTATCCTCTTGTATTCTCTGTACTATAGAGATGTATATATCTTGTATCCTCCTGTATTCTCTCTCTGTACTGTAGAGATGTATATATCACGTATCCTCCTGTATTCTCTCTGTACTATAGAGATGTATATATCATGTGTCCTCCTGTATCTTCTGTACTGTAGAGATGTATATATCATGTATCCTCCTGTATCTTCTGTAATGTAGAGATGTATATATCCTGTATCCTCCTGTATTCTCTCTGTACTGTAGAGATGTATATATCATGTATCCTCCTGTATTCTCTCTGTACTGTAGAGATGTATATATCATGTATCCTCCTGTATCTTCTGTACTGTAGAGATGTATATATCATCTATCCTCCTGTATTCTCTGTACTGTAGAGATGTATATATCATGTATCTTCCTGTATCTTCTGTACTATAGAGATGTTTATATCATGTATCCTCCTGTATCTTCTGTACTATAGAGATGTATATATCATGTATCCTCCTGTATCCTCTCTGTACTGTAGAGATGTATATATCATGTATCCTCCTGTATTCTCTGTACTGTAGAGATGTATACAGTATATCAAGTATCCTCCTGTATTCTCTCTGTACTATAGAGATGTATATATCATGTGTCCTCCTGTATCTTCTGTACTGTAGAGATGTATATATCATGTATCCTCCTGTATCTTCTGTAATGTAGAGATGTATATATCCTGTATCCTCCTGTATTCTCTCTGTACTGTAGAGATGTATATATCATGTATCCTCCTGTATTCTCTCTGTACTGTAGAGATGTATATATCATGTATCCTCCTGTATCTTCTGTACTGTAGAGATGTATATATCATGTATCCTCCTGTATTCTCTGTACTGTAGAGATGTATATATCATGTATCTTCCTGTATCTTTTGTACTGTAGAGATGTATATATCATGTATCCTCCTGTATTCTCTGTACTGTAGAGATGTATATATCATGTATCCTCTTGTATTCTCTGTACTATAGAGATGTATATATCTTGTATCCTCCTGTATTCTCTCTCTGTACTGTAGAGATGTATATATCACGTATCCTCCTGTATTCTCTCTGTACTATAGAGATGTATATATCATGTGTCCTCCTGTATCTTCTGTACTGTAGAGATGTATATATCATGTATCCTCCTGTATCTTCTGTAATGTAGAGATGTATATATCCTGTATCCTCCTGTATTCTCTCTGTACTGTAGAGATGTATATATCATGTATCCTCCTGTATTCTCTCTGTACTGTAGAGATGTATATATCATGTATCCTCCTGTATCTTCTGTACTGTAGAGATGTATATATCATCTATCCTCCTGTATTCTCTGTACTGTAGAGATGTATATATCATGTATCTTCCTGTATCTTCTGTACTATAGAGATGTTTATATCATGTATCCTCCTGTATCTTCTGTACTATAGAGATGTATATATCATGTATCCTCCTGTATCCTCTCTGTACTGTAGAGATGTATATATCATGTATCCTCCTGTATTCTCTGTACTGTAGAGATGTATACAGTATATCAAGTATCCTCCTGTATTCTCTGTACTGTAGAGATGTATATATCATGTATCCTCCTGTATTTTCTCTCTGTACTGTAGAGATGTATATATCATGTATCCTCCTGTATTCTCTGTACTGTAGAGATGTATATATCATGTATCCTCTTGTATTCTCTGTACTGTAGAGATGTATATATCATGTATCCTCCTGTATCCTCTCTGTACTGTAGAGATGTATATATCACGTATCCTCCTGTATTCTCTCTGTACTATAGAGATGTATATATCATGTGTCCTCCTGTATCTTCTGTACTGTAGAGATGTATATATCATGTATCCTCCTGTATCTTCTGTAATGTAGAGATGTATATATCCTGTATCCTCCTGTATTCTCTCTGTACTGTAGAGATGTATATATCATGTATCCTCCTGTATTCTCTCTGTACTGTAGAGATGTATATATCATGTATCCTCCTGTATCTTCTGTACTGTAGAGATGTATATATCATCTATCCTCCTGTATTCTCTGTACTGTAGAGATGTATATATCATGTATCTTCCTGTATCTTCTGTACTATAGAGATGTTTATATCATGTATCCTCCTGTATCTTCTGTACTATAGAGATGTATATATCATGTATCCTCCTGTATCCTCTCTGTACTGTAGAGATGTATATATCATGTATCCTCCTGTATTCTCTGTACTGTAGAGATGTATACAGTATATCAAGTATCCTCCTGTATTCTCTGTACTGTAGAGATGTATATATCATGTATCCTCCTGTATTTCTCTCTGTACTGTAGAGATGTATATATCATGTATCCTCCTGTATTCTCTCTGTACTGTATAGATGTATATATCATGTATCCTCCTGTATTCTCTGTACTGTAGAGATGTATATATCATGTATCCTCCTGTATCCTCCCTGTACTGTAGAGATGTATATATCATGTATCCTCCTGTATTCTCTGTACTGTAGAGATGTATACAGTATATCATGTATCCTCCTGTATTCTCTGTACTGTAGAGATGTATATATCATGTATCCTCCTGTATTCTCTCTCTGTACTGTAGAGATGTATATATCATGTATCCTCCTGTATTCTCTCTCTGTACTGTAGAGATGTATATATCATGTATCCTCCTGTATTCTCTGTACTGTAGAGATGTATACAGTATATCAAGTATCCTCCTGTATTCTCTGTACTGTAGAGATGTATATATCATGTATCCTCCTGTATTCTCTCTCTGTACTGTAGAGATGTATATATCATGTATCCTCCTGTATTCTCTGTACTGTAGAGATGTATATATCATGTATCCTCCTGTATCCTCCCTGTACTGTAGAGATGTATATATCACATATCCTCCTGTATTCTCTCTGTACTATAGAGATGTATATATCATGTATCCTCCTGTATTCTCTGTACTGTAGAGATGTATATATCATGTATCCTCCTGTATCCTCTCTGTACTGTAGAGATGTATGTATAATGTATCCTCCTGTATCCTCCCTGTACTGTAGAGATGTATATATCATGTATCCTCCTGTATTCTCTGTACTGTAGAGATGTATATATCATGTATCCTCCTGTATCTTCTGTACTGTGGAGATGTATATATCATGTATCCTCCTGTATCCTCCCTGTACTGTAGAGATGTATATATCTTGTATCCTCCTGTATTCTCTCTGTACTATAGAGATGTATATATCATGTATCCTCCTGTATCTTCTGTACTGTAGAGATGTATACAGTATATCATGTATCCTCCTGTATCCTCTCTGTAGTATAGATATGTATATATCATGTATCCTCCTGTATCTTCTGTACTGTAGAGATGTTTATATCATGTATCCTCCTGTATCCTCTCTGTACTGTAGAGATGTATATATCATGTATCCTCCTGTATTCTCTGTACTGTAGAGATGTATACAGTATATCATGTATCCTCCTGTATTCTCTGTACTGTAGAGATGTATATATCATGTATCCTCCTGTATTCTCTCTGTACTGTAGAGATGTATATATCATGTATCCTCCTGTATTCTCTCTCTGTACTGTAGAGATGTATATATCATGTATCCTCCTGTATTCTCTGTACTGTAGAGATGTATATATCATGTATCCTCCTATATTCTCTGTACTGTAGAGATGTATACAGTATATCAAGTATCCTCCTGTATTCTCTGTACTGTAGAGATGTATATATCATGTTTCCTCCTGTATTCCCTCTCTGTACTGTAGAGATGTATATATCATGTATCCTCCTGTATTCTCTGTACTGTAGAGATGTATATATCATGTATCTTCCTGTATCTTCTGTACTGTAGAGATGTTTATATCATGTATCCTCCTGTATCCTCTCTGTACTGTAGAGATGTATATATCATGTATCCTCCTGTATTCTCTGTACTGTAGAGATGTATACAGTATATCATGTATCCTCCTGTATTCTCTGTACTGTAGAGATGTATATATCATGTTTCCTCCTGTATTCTCTCTCTGTACTGTAGAGATGTATATATCATGTATCCTCCTGTATTCTCTGTACTGTAGAGATGTATATATCATGTATCCTCCTGTATTCTCTCTCTGTACTGTAGAGATGTATATATCATGTATCCTCCTGTATTCTCTCTCTGTACTGTAGAGATGTATATATCATGTATCCTCCTATATTCTCTGTACTGTAGAGATGTATACAGTATATCAAGTATCCTCCTGTATTCTCTGTACTGTAGAGATGTATATATCATGTTTCCTCCTGTATTCTCTCTCTGTACTGTAGAGATGTATATATCATGTATCCTCCTGTATTCTCCGTACTGTAGAGATGTATATATCACATATCCTCCTGTATTCTCTCTGTACTATAGAGATGTATATATCTTGTATCCTCCTGTATTTTCTCTGTACTATAGAGATGTATATATCATGTATCCTCCTGTATTCTCTCTGTAGTATAGAGATGTATATATCATGTATCCTCCTGTATCTTCTGTACTGTAGAGATGTATATATCATGTATCTTCCTGTATCTTCTGTACTGTAGAGATGTATATATCATGTATCCTCCTGTATCCTCTCTGTACTGTAGAGATGTATATATCATGTATCCTCCTGTATTCTCTGTACTGTAGAGATGTATACAGTATATCATGTATCCTCCTGTATTCTCTGTACTGTAGAGATGTATATATCATGTATCCTCCTGTATTCTCTCTCTGTACTGTAGAGATGTATATATCATGTATCCTCCTGTATTCTCTGTACTGTAGAGATGTATATATCATGTATCCTCCTGTATTCTCTCTCTGTACTGTAGAGATGTATATATCATGTATCCTCCTGTGTTCTCTCTCTGTACTGTAGAGATGTATATATCATGTATCCTCCTGTATTCTCTGTACTGTAGAGATGTATACAGTATATCAAGTATCCTCCTGTATTCTCTGTACTGTAGAGATGTATATATCATGTTTCCTCCTGTATTCTTTCTCTGTACTGTAGAGATGTATATATCATGTATCCTCCTGTATTCTCTGTACTGTAGAGATGTATATATCACATATCCTCCTGTATTCTCTCTGTACTATAGAGATGTATATATCATGTATCCTCCTATATTCTCTGTACTGTAGAGATGTATACATCATGTATCCTCCTGTATCTTCTGTACTGTAGAGATGTATATATCATGTATCCTCCCTGTACTGTAGAGATGTATATATCATGTATCCTCCTGTATTCTCTGTACTGTAGAGATGTATATATCATGTATCCTCCTGTATCTTCTGTTCTGTAGAGATGTATATATCTTGTATCCTCCTGTATTCTCTCTGTACTATAGAGATGTATATATCATGTATCCTCCTGTATTCTCTCTGTAGTATATAGATGTATATATCATGTATCCTCCTGTATCTTCTGTACTGTAGAGATGTATATATCATGTATCCTCCTGTATCCTCTCTGTACTGTAGAGATGTATATATCATGTATCCTCCTGTATCTTCTGTACTATAGAGATGTATATATCATGTATCCTCTTGTATTCTCTCTGTACTGTAGAGATGTATATATCATGTATCCTCCTGTATTCTCTCTGTACTGTAGAGATGTATATATCATGTATCCTCCTGTATCTTCTGTACTGTAGAGATGTATATATCATGTATCCTCCTGTATTCTCTGTACTGTAGAGATGTATATATCATGTATCCTCCTGTATCTTCTGTACTATAGAGATGTATATATCATGTATCCTCCTGTATCTTCTGTACTGTAGAGATGTATATATCATGTATCCTCCTGTATCTTCTGTACTATAGAGATGTATATATCATGTATCCTCCTGTATCCTCTCTGTACTGTAGAGATGTATATATCATGTATCCTCCTGTATTCTCTGTACTGTAGAGATGTATATATCATGTATCCTCCTGTATTCTCTCTGTACTGTATAGATGTATATATCATGTATCCTCCTGTATCCTCTCTGTACTGTAGAGATGTATATATCCTGTATCCTCCTGTATTCTCTGTACTACAGAGCTGTATATATCATGTATCCCCCTGTATTCTCTCTGTACTGTAGAGATGTATATATCATGTATCCTCTTGTATTCTCTGTACTGTAGAGATGTATATATCATGTATCCTCCTGTATCCTCTCTGTACTGTAGAGATGTATATATCACGTATCCTCCTGTATTCTCTCTGTACTATAGAGATGTATATATCATGTGTCCTCCTGTATCTTCTGTACTGTAGAGATGTATATATCATGTATCCTCCTGTATCTTCTGTAATGTAGAGATGTATATATCCTGTATCCTCCTGTATTCTCTCTGTACTGTAGAGATGTATATATCATGTATCCTCCTGTATTCTCTCTGTACTGTAGAGATGTATATATCATGTATCCTCCTGTATCTTCTGTACTGTAGAGATGTATATATCATCTATCCTCCTGTATTCTCTGTACTGTAGAGATGTATATATCATGTATCTTCCTGTATCTTCTGTACTATAGAGATGTTTATATCATGTATCCTCCTGTATCTTCTGTACTATAGAGATGTATATATCATGTATCCTCCTGTATCCTCTCTGTACTGTAGAGATGTATATATCATGTATCCTCCTGTATTCTCTGTACTGTAGAGATGTATACAGTATATCAAGTATCCTCCTGTATTCTCTGTACTGTAGAGATGTATATATCATGTATCCTCCTGTATTTTCTCTCTGTACTGTAGAGATGTATATATCATGTATCCTCCTGTATTCTCTCTGTACTGTATAGATGTATATATCATGTATCCTCCTGTATTCTCTGTACTGTAGAGATGTATATATCATGTATCCTCCTGTATCCTCCCTGTACTGTAGAGATGTATATATCATGTATCCTCCTGTATTCTCTGTACTGTAGAGATGTATACAGTATATCATGTATCCTCCTGTATTCTCTGTACTGTAGAGATGTATATATCATGTATCCTCCTGTATTCTCTCTCTGTACTGTAGAGATGTATATATCATGTATCCTCCTGTATTCTCTCTCTGTACTGTAGAGATGTATATATCATGTATCCTCCTGTATTCTCTGTACTGTAGAGATGTATATATCATGTATCCTCCTGTATTCTCTCTCTGTACTGTAGAGATGTATATATCATGTATCCTCCTGTATTCTCTGTACTGTAGAGATGTATATATCATGTATCCTCCTGTATCCTCCCTGTACTGTAGAGATGTATATATCACATATCCTCCTGTATTCTCTCTGTACTATAGAGATGTATATATCATGTATCCTCCTGTATTCTCTGTACTGTAGAGATGTATATATCATGTATCCTCCTGTATTCTCTCTCTGTACTGTAGAGATGTATATATCATGTATCCTCCTGTATCCTCTCTGTACTGTAGAGATGTATATATAATGTATCCTCCTGTATCCTCCCTGTACTGTAGAGATGTATATATCATGTATCCTCCTGTATTCTCTGTACTGTAGAGATGTATATATCATGTATCCTCCTGTATTCTCTCTCTGTACTGTAGAGATGTATATATCATGTATCCTCCTGTATTCTCTGTACTGTAGAGATGTATATATCATGTATCCTCCTGTATCCTCCCTGTACTGTAGAGATGTATATATCACATATCCTCCTGTATTCTCTCTGTACTATAGAGATGTATATATCATGTATCCTCCTGTATTCTCTGTACTGTAGAGATGTATATATCATGTATCCTCCTGTATTCTCTCTCTGTACTGTAGAGATGTATATATCATGTATCCTCCTGTATCCTCTCTGTACTGTAGAGATGTATATATAATGTATCCTCCTGTATCCTCCCTGTACTGTAGAGATGTATATATCATGTATCCTCCTGTATTCTCTGTACTGTAGAGATGTATATATCATGTATCCTCCTGTATCTTCTGTACTGTGGAGATGTATATATCTTGTATCCTCCTGTATTCTCTCTGTACTATAGAGATGTATATATCATGTATCCTCCTGTATTCTCTGTACTGTAGAGATGTATATATCATGTATCCTCCTGTATCTTCTGTACTATAGAGATGTATATATCATGTATCCTCCTGTATCTTCTGTACTGTAGAGATGTATATATCATGTATCCTCCTGTATCTTCTGTACTATAGAGATGTATATATCATGTATCCTCCTGTATCCTCTCTGTACTGTAGAGATGTATATATCATGTATCCTCCTGTATTCTCTGTACTGTAGAGATGTATATATCATGTATCCTCCTGTATTCTCTCTGTACTGTATAGATATATATATCATGTATCCTCCTGTATCCTCTCTGTACTGTAGAGATGTATATATCCTGTATCCTCCTGTATTCTCTGTACTACAGAGCTGTATATATCATGTATACCCCTGTATTCTCTCTGTACTGTAGAGATGTATATATCATGTATCCTCCTGTATTCTCTGTACTACAGAGCTGTATATATCATGTATCCTCCTGTATTCTCTGTACTACAGAGATGTATATATTCCGCTATGACTTGGATAGAGGCCACATGTCAGTGCCGGCAGGCAGGTTCGCTCTTGGGTTTCACCTTCCTGACCTCAATATTTGAGGGGAACAACCTGACAACATCCAGGAGTTTCCCGACCCCGTCAGCAGACAATTGGTATTGGCAACACTTCATGCCTTTACTCCCAAGGTGGAAAACTCCGGCCCTGGGAAAATGACCGTGGACGAGTATTTATTCCTTTCTGAATTCTACATAATGCTCGGCCACCTCCCGACCCCTGCCTTATAGTCTCCGATATGGCCCAAAGCATTGGTATCCTCTCTATCCTGCATCTCAGTTGCACATACTCCCCATATTGTGTTCTGGACAAGGAGAACTTGGTAGAAGGAAAGATGTCAGGGATAACTTCTGTCTCCTGGGACAAGTATCCTGGAAAACATCAAGCGTCAGACTGAACACTTGGAGGGTCTCAGATTCTCCTGCCCCCAGTGTCGGCCATTCTTCATATAATCTGCACTGTTCCCCTATGGAATGAGGGAATGTTCTAGATATGAGTGACATGACGGGCGCTGGGGCTTATTGACTTATTCACTGTTCATTGTCTGCTGGAAGGTACAATGGTGATGTGACCATGTGTGGTGGGCATTGGGGATGTGACCATTGGTGGTGGGCATTGGTGATGTTACCATGTGTGGTGAGCATTGTGAATATTACCATGTGTGGTGGGCATTGGTGATGGGACCATGTGTGGTGGGCATTGGTGATGGGACTATGTATGGTGAGCACTGTGGATGTTACCATGTGTGGTGGGCATTGGGGATGTGATCATTGGTGGTGGGCATTGGGGATGTGACCATTGGTGGTGGGCATTAGTGATGGGAGCATTGTGGATGTTACCATGTGTGGTGGGCATTGGTGATGGGACCATGTGTGGTGGGCATTGGTAATGTGACCACGGGTGGTGGGCATTGGTGATGTGACCATGTGTAGTGAGCATTGTGGATGTTACCATGTGTGGTGGGCATTGGGGATGTGACCATTGGTGGTGGGCATTGGGGATGTGACCATTGGTGGTGGGCATTAGTGATGGGAGCATTGTGGATGTTACCATGTGTGGTGGGCATTGGTGATGGGACCATGTGTGGTGGGCATTGGTAATGTGACCACGGGTGGTGGGCATTGGTGATGTGACCATGTGTGGTGGGCATTGGTAATGTGACCACGGGTGGTGGGCATTGGTGATGTGACCATGTGTGGTGGGCATTGGTGATGGGACCATGTGTGGTAGGCAGTGGTGATGGGACCATGTGTGGTGGAAGGTGATGGGTCCCATCACCACTGTCCACCACACATGGTCCCATCACCACTGCCCACCCCACCACTGCCCACCCCACCACTGCCCATCACAAAGATGAAATTTCCACGTTAACAAGGCAGGCAAAGTAAAGGTGGAGTTATTGGTGGAGACATTGACCCGATCTGAGGAATTTGTAATGGCGGATTACGGTGAAACCTGAGATCAGTAAAGTTGTAGCAATGCGTCTTGTTTCTTGTTTGGGCTGCAGCCTTGGATGTCCATTCCCCGGACCCTCCAGAGATACGAGGTGAGGGGATATTATTGTAGCTGAGCAGCCCTTACAGCTTCCTGGCTCAGATACCCACAGCCGCCGCCGCAGCTTCTTTATAGGTTTGAGAAGTCTTGTGTGTTAATTTTATTGGCATGAAATTGGTCTGTAACCCGATCGGGGTGAAATCTCCACAATGTGGCCACTTTAACAGCTGCAGCGTTTGGCATTTCCTTCCTACACGGCCGATGGATGGAGGCCGCCCCTCAGCCGTCACTTAGGATGAAATCACATGAAATTATTAGATGATTGAATTTCCTCCAAAGCCGTCAGAGCCGACCAGAACAAATTACAATGTGATAGAGGGCAACTACGGCGGCCCCGGGGGGACATTCCATCCATACAGATTCACATTCCCTCCTGGGTCAGGGCCCTGCGGTCGGTGTGAGCGCCGGATTATCAGGTTCTACCTTAGTAACTATATCCAGAACCAGGGGATGACTATAGAGAAGCAGAGGTCAGTGCCGGATTATCAGGTTCTACCATAGTGACTATATCCAGTGCTGAGGGATGACTATATGGGAGCAGAGGTCAGTGCCGGATTATCAGGTTCTACCTTAGTAACTATATCCAGAATCGGGGGATGACTATAGAGAAGCAGAGGTCAGTGCCGGATTATCAGGTTCTACCATAGTAACTATATCCAGCACCAGGGGATGACTATAGAGAAGCAGAGGTCAGTGCCGGATTTTCAGGTTCTACCATAGTGACTATATCCAGAATCGGGGGATGACTATATGGGAGCAGAGGTCAGTGCCGGATTATCAGGTTCTACCATAGTAACTATATCCAGCACCAGGGGATGACTATAGAGAAGCAGAGGTCAGTGCCAGATCATCAGGTTCTACCATAGTAACTATATCCAGTGCCGAGGGATGACTATATGGGAGCAGAGGTTGGTGTCAGTGCCAGAGTATCAGGTTCTAGATCTTACCGGCTTTACCATAGTAACTACCTCCAGGGCCGGGGGTAACCATACGAGATTTGCAATTGCTTCCAGCCATGGAGTTAATTCAGATCACCAGGAGCCCTGTTCCATCTCTGGACGCTCTGGGCTGTCACTTGATGGGTAGACACCTGGACGTGGCTCGTGTCCCTGAGGATCAGCCAAGTCCCTGATCCATCTATCCCGGACATCTGCCATTGGAGAACACCAATGTCTCACCAGTCATTATAGTGCTTGAAAATCCCTATATTGTAATCCGTATTCTTCTTCTTCTTCTTCCGTTTCTTCTTCCAGCCATTTTTCTGCGCGTAATACAGCCCGAACCGCTTTGTGCACACACTCCGTTCAAACTGCGTTTCGAAGCCCTCGGCGGTGTGTGGTGTGCTATCTATTTTTCGTTTCGATCAGATTTGTAGTTTTTAAGAACTTTACGTTTAAAGACCCCAAATTTCCCATAGAAAATAATGGCCCATTGGAAATAATGGCCACACTCTAACCACTGACAGCCAATCACAGCACATATGCAAATAGCTGAAATATAGCAGCCAATAGGAACTCTAAGGTCTCGTCAGGCAATGTATCACACCATCCACAGTCACATGTCCACTATTGGCCAATAGAAGATGTAATATATGGAAGGTCCTTAACCATTTTGTCTCCCTGACATGAGTAAGATTGTCATGGTAACCGAGCAATGATCTTTACCATTATAAGTAGCAGAGGTCAGTCAGTAAAATAGCAGAGCTGAGGCAGCCATGTAGCAGGTACGGGATCCAAGCTGCTCTTAAAGGGACGGTACCCAAGCCGCTCTTAAAGGAACGGTACCCAAGTCGCTCTTAAAGGGACCCAAGCCGCTCTAAATGGGTCCCTTTAAGAGCGAACTAAGTACCTGTAAGAGCGACCCGGGTCCCTTTAAGAGCAAAATATGTCCCTTTAAGAGCGACCTGGGTCCCTTTAAGAGCGAAATGGGTCCCTTTAAGAGTGATCTGGGTCCCTTTAAAGCAAATATTTCGCTCTTAAAGAGACCCGTTTCGCTCGAACTGGGTCCCTTTAAGAGTGAAATATGTCCCTTTAAGAGCGACCTGGGTCCCTTTAAGAGCGACCTGGGTCCCTATAAGAGCGAAATATGTCCCTTTAAGAGCGACCTGGGTCCCTATAAGAGCGAAATATGTCCCTTTAAGAGCGACCTGGGTCCATTTAAGAGCGAAATATGTCCCTTTAAGAGCAAAATATGTCCCTTTAAGAGATAAATTGGTCCCTTTAAGAGTGACCTTGGTCCCTTTAAGAGCGACCTTGGTCCCTTTAAGAGCGACCGGGGTCCCTTGAGGGGGGAAATGGGTCCCTTTAAGAGCGAAATATGTCCCTTTAAGAGCGACCTGGGTCCCTTTAAGAGCGAAATGGGTCCCTTTAAGAGTGATCTGGGTCCCTTTAAAGGAAATATTTCACTCTTAAAGAGACCCATTTCGCTCTTAAAGAGCGACCTGGGTCCCTTTAAGAGTGAAATATGTCCCTTTAAGAGCAACCTGGGTCCCTTTAAGAGCGACCTTGGTCCCTATAAGAGCGAAATATGTCCCTTTAAGAGCGACCTGGGTCCCTTTAAGAGCGAAATATGTCCCTTTAAGGGCGAACTGGGTCCCTTTAAGAGCAACCTGGGTCCCTTTAAGAGAGAAATATGTCCCTTTAAGAGCAAAATGGGTCCCTTTAAGAGCGAAATATATGCCTTTAAGAGATAAATGGGTCCCTTTAAGAGCGACCTTGGTCCCTTTAAGAGCGAAATATGTCCCTTTAAGAGCGACCTGGGTCCATTTAAGAGCGAAATATGTCCCTTTAAGAGCGAAATATGTCCCTTTAAGAGATAAATTGGTCCCTTTAAGAGTGACCTTGGTCCCTTTAAGAGCGACCTTGGTCCCTTTAAGAGCGACCGGGGTCCCTTGAGGGGGGAAATGGGTCCCTTTAAGAGCGAAATATGTCCCTTTAAGAGCGACCTGGGTCCCTTTAAGAGCTAAATGGGTCCCTTTAAGAGTGATCTGGGTCCCTTTAAAGGAAATATTTCACTCTTAAAGAGACCCATTTCGCTCTTAAAGAGCGACCTGGGTCCCTTTAAGAGTGAAATATGTCCCTTTAAGAGCAACCTGGGTCCCTTTAAGAGCGACCTTGGTCCCTATAAGAGCGAAATATGTCCCTTTAAGAGCGACCTAGGTCCCTTTAAGAGCGAAATATGACCCTTTAAGGGCGAACTGGGTCCCTTTAAGAGCAACCTGGGTCCCTTTAAGAGAGAAATATGTCCCTTTAAGAGCAAAATGGGTCCCTTTAAGAGCGAAATATATCCCTTTAAGAGATAAATGGGTCCCTTTAAGAGCGACCTGGGTCCCTTTAAGAGCGAAATGGGTCCCTTTAAGAGTGATCTGGGTCCCTTTAAAGGAAATATTTCACTCTTAAAGAGACCCATTTCGCTCTTAAAGAGCGACCTGGGTCCCTTTAAGAGTGAAATATGTCCCTTTAAGAGCAACCTGGGTCCCTTTAAGAGCGACCTTGGTCCCTATAAGAGCGAAATATGTCCCTTTAAGAGCGACCTAGGTCCCTTTAAGAGCGAAATATGTCCCTTTAAGGGCGAACTGGGTCCCTTTAAGAGCAACCTGGGTCCCTTTAAGAGAGAAATATGTCCCTTTAAGAGCAAAATGGGTCCCTTTAAGAGCGAAATATATGCCTTTAAGAGATAAATGGGTCCCTTTAAGAGCGACCTTGGTCCCTTTAAGAGCGAAATATGTCCCTTTAAGAGCGACCTGGGTCCATTTAAGAGCGAAATATGTCCCTTTAAGAGCAAAATATGTCCCTTTAAGAGATAAATTGGTCCCTTTAAGAGTGACCTTGGTCCCTTTAAGAGCGACCTTGGTCCCTTTAAGAGCGACCGGGGTCCCTTGAGGGGGGAAATGGGTCCCTTTAAGAGCGAAATATGTCCCTTTAAGAGCGACCTGGGTCCCTTTAAGAGCTAAATGGGTCCCTTTAAGAGTGATCTGGGTCCCTTTAAAGGAAATATTTCACTCTTAAAGAGACCCATTTCGCTCTTAAAGAGCGACCTGGGTCCCTTTAAGAGTGAAATATGTCCCTTTAAGAGCAACCTGGGTCCCTTTAAGAGCGACCTTGGTCCCTATAAGAGCGAAATATGTCCCTTTAAGAGCGACCTAGGTCCCTTTAAGAGCGAAATATGACCCTTTAAGGGCGAACTGGGTCCCTTTAAGAGCAACCTGGGTCCCTTTAAGAGAGAAATATGTCCCTTTAAGAGCAAAATGGGTCCCTTTAAGAGCGAAATATATCCCTTTAAGAGATAAATGGGTCCCTTTAAGAGCGACCTTGGTCCCTTTAAGAGCTAAATATGTCCCTTTAAAAGCGAAATATGTCCCTTTAAGAGCAAAATGGGTCCCTTTAAGGGACCCAGGTTGCTCTTAAAGGGATCCAAGTCGCTCTTAAAGGGATCCATGTAGCTCTTAAAGGGACGGGACCCAAGTCACTCCTAAAGGGACCCAAGTCGATCTTAAAGGTATGGGACCCAAGTCACTCTTATAGGGACGGGACCCATGTCACTCTTAAAGGAATGGGATCCAAGTTTCTCTTAAAGGTAAGTCACTGGTAAAGGGGCGCTCTTTTCAAGCACTATGTATTTTCCTGGAAATGCAAATCTAGTTCATAGCTGTCATCTGCCTCACCTAGTGTCGGACTGGCCCACCAAAGGACCGGAGAATATCCCGGTGGGCCCCCAGCTTTATAACCTGTACTAACACTGAATGACCTGTCGTTTCTCAGTGGTTCTTCATTGGTGGGCCCCCAGGATCATTTCCTCTAATGGGCCCCAGATACCTCAGTCCAACACTGGCCCCACCAGTGGGCATCTTATGTCATGTGAACGGACCAGGATCTGGAGATCGGGGGAATTTAGCCTTATCTGTCAGACAACCTCATTACCACTGTTCGGAGCTGCTGATTTTGATGGGACCAGTCCACCACTGGGCTGCTGACAGGTATCTAACGTCCTGGATATTATGGAGGCCATGGACAATGTCCCTGGTATAATATGGCCAAAGATGTTCCTCACACAAAATGTTGTATAATCCTGCTTTATAGAAGGCGGCCTAGGCGCACCAGCGAGGTCCATAACCCCACAATGCAGATATATGGCCCTGGCCCTCATTGCCTGTGATGGTCACCCTGGGGAAGGTGTATGCAAAAGAAACGGTGCCCCTTGTG
Organism: Dendropsophus ebraccatus; assembly: GCF_027789765.1. Lineage (NCBI taxonomy): Eukaryota > Metazoa > Chordata > Amphibia > Anura > Hylidae > Dendropsophus > Dendropsophus ebraccatus. The sequence goes on along the minus strand of NC_091463.1, from coordinate 102,187,164 downwards.
AGGAAGGATAGACGCTACCATCCCCCCTTGTGTCGAGTTCATATGGTACTTACCATTAGGCGGAACCCTTGTCTACAACCCTTTGAACACAGTGGTGTTTCCCTTTAAAGGGGTAGTTAACCCACAAATGTTTTCTTTCAAATCAACTGGTGTCAGAAAATTATACAGATTTGTAATTTACTTCTTCCAGTACTTATCAGCTGCTGTATGTCCTGCAGGAAGTGGTGTATTCTCTCCAGTCTGACACAGCGCTCTCTGCTGCCACATCTGTCCATGTCAGGAACTGTCCAGAGCAGCAGCAAATCCCCATAGAAAACCTCTCCTGCTCTGGACAGTTCCTGACATGGAGATTGCTGAGATATTAGGGATTATACGGTACACAGAGTATAATGAATAGTAACCATGTGATCTGCGCTGTCGGCCGCCCCTGAACGCTCCTCCATGTGATGAGAATACTTCCCTTATATCACAAATAACCATAACCTTATTATACTCGCCTCCATTCATCAGTGCAGACCTATGGAAGCAGCGGATGGTATGAGATCAAAGTGGCGGAATCAGAGCGGCCATAGTTTCCCACACCCTCTATAAATTCTTCCCATCGAGAGGAGAATATGGAATAAGGCTGAGAAAGTCCCAGCTGTGACACCGCTGCCCTCACCACCTGCAGATCATATATTATTACATGGTTATTCAATAATCCAGAACATCCGTTACCTTTCTGTTTAATTACCGGAGCCAAACTGGGGTATATAGTCCCTGGTCCCAGTCCCTCAGATCCTTACAGTCACCCATCTATCAACTACAATCGTCACATTTTAATTGGACCCAAAAAGTTTCTGAAGATTTGGTGGGAGGGATCGGTCGTATTCATATTCCATTCTGATAAAAGATTTCTACAAAACCAATGTTTACAGCAAGACACGGACATCTCCACCAAATCCCCTCAGAAATGTCTGCACTTTTCCTTATGTTGTGGTCATATACATGTGGTATCCCACCACTGGTGTTTTCTCTTGTGCACCTGTCGTAAAGTCCTCACTCAGGATAAAGTGGTGGATGTAATACCTTAGTTTACCCATTCTCCGCTGTTTGGTTGTACTTATACACAGCTGAATTTAATGGGTTAATTGTCTCTGTCATGTGTTTGTGTGCTGACCACTAGTAGGTGCTCTTTCTATCTGTCCTATCCTGTCTCTTACACACACACAACCCTGTAGGAGGAGTTAGCTCCGTGTGGGAGGAAGTGCAGGGTGTTAGTTGTTGGAGGTCCCAGGGGACAAATGTGTGAGAGACTAGCTGTGACAGAGATTGCTCCTACAACAGTTACCACCACTATCACTATGCAGTGCTGAGCTACCGTAACCCCTTAGGGACCAAGCCTATTTGGGCCCTAATGACCAGGCTCATTTTTCAAAATCTGACCTGTCTCACTTTATGCGCTTATAGCTCAGTGATGCTTTAACGTATGCTAGCGATTCTGAGATTGTTTTTTCATAACATATGGCACTTTATGTTAGTGGCAACATTTGGTCACTGTGTTTTTTTTTCGTGAAAAACATCAAAATATCATGAAAAATTTGCACTTTACGAACTTTGAAATTCTTTGCTTCTAAAAAAAGAAAGTCACATGACAAAAATTAGTAAGTCACATTATCAATATGTCCTCTTTATTCTGGCTTCATTTCGTAAACATATTTCACTTTTTTAGGGTGTTACGGGGCTTAGAAATGTATCAGCAAATTATGACATTTTCATGAAATTTCCCAAACTGATTTTTTTTAGGCACCAGTTCTTTTTTTAAGTTGATTTAGGAGGCTTGTATATTGTAAACCCCCATAAGTGAACCCATTTTGGAAACTAGACACCTTAAAGAATTAATCTAGGGGTATAATGAGCATTTTAACCCTACAGGGGCTGGAGGAAAGTATTCACAATTAGGCCGGAAAAAAATGGAAAATAGAAATTTTCCAATAATATATTTGTTAAGATTAAAGTATCTCATTTTCATAATAAACATGAGAGAAAATGCGAATTTTGTAACGCAGGGTCTCCTGAGTACAACGGTACCCCATACGTGGGCGTAAACCCCTGTATGGGCACACAGCCGGGCTCAGAAGGGAAGGAGCGACAATTAGCATTTCCAGTTCAGATTTTGCTGAAGAAGTTTCTGAGCACCAGGTGCGTTTGCAGTGCCCCTGTAGTGTCAGCAGAATAGAACCCCCACAAAAGTCACCCCATTTTGGAAAGGACACCCCTCAAAGAATACATCTTGGGGTGTGGTGACCATTTTGACCCCACAGGTATTGGAGGAAAGTATTCAAAAGAAGACGGTAAAAATGATAAAATTGAATTTTTCCAATAATATGTTTGTTTAGTTTGAAATTTATCAATTTCACGAGGAACAGGAGAGAAAACTCACCCCAGTATATGTAACACAGGTTCTCCTGAGTACAATGGTACCCCATATGTGGGCGTAAACCACTGTATGGGCACACAGCCGGGCTCAGAAGGGAAGGAGCGCCAATTAGTTACAGGCAATATGTGAGTGTTTACTGGCTATCTGGGGTGGTAATGGACAATCTCGGGGTGTTTACTGGCTATCTGAGGTTGGGAAAGGGAATCTGGTGTGGTTATGGGCAATCTGGTTACGAGCAGTCTGTGCCAATCTGGGGTGGTTACGGGCAATCTGGGGTGGTTACGGGCAATCTGGGGTGGTTACTGGCAATCTGGGGGTGTTTACTGGCTATATGGGGGGGGTACGGGCAATCTGGGGGTGTTTACTGGCTATCTGGGGTGGTGACAGGCAATCTGGGGGTGTTTACTGGCTATCTGGGGTGGTGACGTGCAATCTGGTGGTGTTCACTGGTGATCTGGGGTGGCGACTGCCAATCTGGGGTGGCGACCGGCAATCTGGGGTGGCAACCGGCAATCTGGGGTGGCGACGGGCTGTCTGCGATGGTTACGGGCTGTCTGCGATGGTTACGGGCTGTCTGGGGGGGTTACGGGCAATCTGGGGGGATTACGGGCAATCTGGGGGGGTTACGGGCAATCTGGGTGGTTACAGGCAATCTGGGGAGGTGACGGGCAATCTGGGGTGGTTACAGGTAATCTGGGGTGGTTACAGGTAATCTGAGGTGGTTACAGGTAATCTGGGGCGGTTACAGGTAATCTGAGGTGGTTACAGGTAATCTGAGGTGGTTACAGGTAATCTGAGGTGGTTACAGGTAATCTGGGGTGGTTACAGGTAATCTGGGGTGGTTACAGGTAATCTGGGGTGGTTACGGGTAATCTGGGGGGGGTTACAGGTAATCTGGGGTGGTTACGGGTAATCTGGAGTGGTTACAGTTTATCCAGGGCGGCTTTTCACTTTGGTGACAGGGGTAAAAAAGTGCCTGCACCATTTAGAACAAGCGATCAGCGGTATATAGTATATATCGCTGATCGCTTGTACTGGGACCACACCGGGTGGTCACCGATCATTGCCCCATGCTCTCTGTCACCTCCGGTGGTGGAGAGAATGAAGCTTTGATCATTTTTAGGAATCCATCACTGTGAACAGAGTCTGTTCACAGTGATGGTGGCGGCCATCTTGGATCAGATGGCCGCCCTGCGAGGGGAGGGTCAGGGACCAGGTCACTAGGGTTAATTCTGGGGACGGGGGGGGGGACATGTTCCCATCTCCTCTCACTGTAGATTCACTGTGAGAAGAGATGAAAGCGTTCAGCTGCGCTGGCAATGCCTGTTACCGGTGGCCGCCGTTACCGGTGGTCCCCGGTGAGGGGACTGTCCGGGACTGACCCCACACTCTACCCCAACCCCTCAGCGACCTCCGATAGCTGAGAGGGGGGGCTGCGGGCATTACCGGCGCCGCTGCACTATTCTGCACCATCGCCATAAAGAGCTGATGGCAGCAGAATAGAGCCCATTAGTGATCGCCGTAAAAATCTGTATCGGCGGTCACTAATAACATAATACATGTATTCTCTGGGTCACTACGGTTACGGCGATACCACATTTGTGTAGTTTTTTTTAACTATTATCACTTTGGGGCAATAGAAACTATCTTCCTAGCAAAAACCCACAAAAACTGTCGCCGCATTGCAAGATCCATAGCGTTCTTATCTTTTGCGCGACAGAGCTGGTTTTGGGCTTATTTTTTGCGGGAAGATCTGTAGTTTCTATTGATAACAAGTTTTATATGTATATGACTTTTTGATCTCTTTTATAACGTATTTTCTAAAGCAGATTGATAAAATACTGCTATTCTGGTACTGTTTTTTTTATTTTTTTCTTACAGCGTGTGTCGTGAGGTGTAATTATTGATATAGTTTTATAGATTGGGTCGTTACGGACGTAACAATACCAAATATGTATATGATTTGTGTTTTATGTCACGTTTTATTGTGTATGGGAAATGTAATGCATCTTTATTATTCGGGGGGGCTGGGGGGCTGTGTTGTGTTTGGTGCACACTTTTTTCACTTTTTTTTACTTTTACACTACTGTACAATACTTTGATCAATGATACAATTCATTGCAGTACCTGATGTACTGCAATGTATTGTATCATGCCTCATGCTGACAGGCAATAGCCACAGCCACCCCTGTCAGCATGAGGCATCTCCATGGTGACCCCGGAGACCTTCATTAGGACCCCGGGATGACCATGGAGACATCGGAGGACCGGACGGCGCCGCGGGACATCGCGATCACGTAAGTGACCCACGGCGCCGTCCGGGATCCACCGGGACCCGTTAGATGCCGCTGTCATGGTTTGACAGCGGCATTTAACGGGTTAAACTGCTCGGAGCGGAGAATCCTCCGCTCCGGGCAGTTACAGGAGGGTGTCAGCGGTCACACTGACCGCTGATCACCCGCTCTGCTGCCGCCGCGGGGTGGTAATTTATTCTGATGCGCCCGCCGTTAAAAGGCGTACGCATTGGAATAAAGCCCATTAGTGGCCGCCGTGAATATGCGTGCGGCGGTCACTAAGGGGTTAAGGAGAGAGAAGCCAGGTATAGCGCCTTCGCCCATGCCAGGAACCTCTCGAAAACGTGCAGGGCAGACGCCTGAAACAATAGGAGCTGATCCCAGTAGGACAAGGCTACCAGAGTAAAAGGTCTACGTATCCTACTGTGCTACTTAGGTCATCTGGGAAGTCACGGGTACCTGCTTTACCCAGATAACCGACTACTGGGGCTCGTGCTACCGACCTAGGACAGGTTCTACAACATTAGGGGGCAAAAGGGCAGACAGACATTAGTGAGCACGATGTTAGTAAATGTGAGTAAGCACCTATTCCTGTATTAAGTGAACTGTTGTTTTGCAACGTTCTTCAGTAAAGTGTTTTATTTTTGCTCCATGGTGCACGCTAAGGCTGGTGCAGTGTGAGCCGCACATTGCTGGAATGCAACATGGTGCACCCTGAGGCCGGTGTAGTGTGAGCCGCACATTGACTGCTCTATGGTGCACGCTGAGGCCGGTACAGTGTGAGCCGCACATTGCTGGAATGCCACATGGTGCACCCTGAGGCCGGTGTAGTGTGAGCCGCACATTGACTGCTCTATGGTGCACGCTGAGGCCGGTGCAGTGTGAGCCGCACATTGACTGCTCTATGGTGCACGCTGAGGCTGGTGCAGTGTGAGCCGCACATTGACTGCTCCATGGTGCACGCTGAGGCCGGTGCAGTGTGAGACGCACATTGACTGCTCTATGGTGCACGCTGAGGCCGGTGCAGTGTGAGACGCACATTGACTGCTCCATGGTGCACGCTGAGGCCGGTGCAGTGTGAGCCGCACATTGACTGCTCTATGGTGCACGCTGAGGCTGGTGCAGTGTGAGACGCACATTGACTGCTCCATGGTGCACGCTGAGGCCGGTGCAGTGTGAGACGCACATTGACTGCTCTATGGTGCACGCTGAGGCCGGTGCAGTGTGAGACGCACATTGACTGCTCCATGGTGCACGCTGAGGCTGGTGCAGTGTGAGACGCACATTGACTGCTCCATGGTGCACGCTGAGGCCGGTGCAGTGTGAGACGCACATTGACTGCTCTATGGTGCACGCTGAGGCCGGTGCAGTGTGAGACGCACATTGACTGCTCCATGGTGCACGCTGAGGCCGGTGCAGTGTCAGACGCACATTGACTGCTCCACGGTGGACGCTGAGGCCGGTGCAGTGTGAGACGCACATTGACTGCTCTATGGTGCACGCTGAGGCTGGTGCAGTGTGAGACGCACATTGACTGCTCTGTGGTGCACGCTGAGGCCGGTGCAGTGTGAGACGCACATTGACTGCTCCATGGTGCACGCTGAGGCCGGTGCAGTGTGAACAGCACATTGCTGGACTGCTCCATGGTGCACGCTGAGGCCGGTGCAGTGTGAGCCGCACATTGATTGCTCCATGGTGCACGCTGAGGCCGGTGCAGTGTGAGCCGCACATTGACTGCTCTATGGTGCACGCTGAGGCCGGTGCAGTGTGAGCCGAACACTGACTGCTCCATGGTGCACACAGAGGCTGGTGCATTGTGAGCTGCACATTGACTGCTCCATGGTACACACAGAGGCTGGTGCATTGTGAACTGCACATTGACTGCTCCATGGTGCACGCTGAGGCCGGTGCAGTGTGAGCTGCACATTGACTGCTCCATGGTGCACGCAGAGGCTGGTGCATTGTGAGCTGCACATTGACTGCTCCATGGTGCACGCTGAGGCCGGTCCAGTGTGATCCGCACATTGACTGCTCCATGGTGCACGCAGAGGCCAGTGCAGTGTGAGCCATATATTTTCGGACCCCGGTGCAGTGTGAGGCGCACATTGCTGGGACTGGACGGGATTCTGGGGGATTTCTCATGTTCATCCATCAGTTTATACAATCTCACTTATCTGGAAAGTCAATGGAAAAGCAAATACAGCGAAGTGAGAAATGACACTGAGTAAAGCTCATTCATCCGTGACCCGCACAACAGACACCCGATCCGCCCAATCCACCGCCCGCTGATGGGAAATTAACTGAGTAATTCAAGACATGTAACCTGTTTAACTTATTTTAGGCAACTTTTTTCTTTTTTTCTCACCTGACTCTATAAGGAGACAATGGAGGGGCTGGGGGCTGTATACAGCAGACAGCCGGCCATTGGTTGGTCCATAGGGCTCAGCTCGGGGGCCACATAGAGGCAACAACAACTGAGGATAATTGTTTGGAAAATCACTTTGTAATCATGAAATTCTTTCTGTTTATTATGAAATAAAGACAAAGCAAAACTCTCATCTTACTGGAAGAAGAGGAGGGGGTGGGGGGCATCAATAGGTACTGGAAGGAGTCTCTATGTGTATCCACTTTTAACTACAGTTCACAGTTTAACTCCATATTTACTGCTTTGTTTAAGTTACTTTGTAGTGTTTTTGAGCAGCATCCAGAGCCGCATATACAATATCACAGGTTGCTTGTAAAATCACTTGTGATCTAAAGAAGGATGCAGGAAGGGGCAGGGCGGTGCAAGAGGATGCAGGAGGGTACAGGTGGTTGCAGAAGGGGGAAGGAGGGTGCAAAAGGGTACAGGAAGGTGCAGAAGGATGCAAGAGGGTGCAGGAAGGTGCAGTAGGGTACAGGAGGATGTAGTAAGGTGCAGGAGGGTACAGGAGGATGTAGTAAGGTGCAGGAGGGTACAGGAGGATGTAGTAAGGTGCAGGAGGGTACAGGAGGATGTAAGAAGGTGCAGGAGGGTACAGGAGGATGTAAGAAGGTGCAGGAGGGTACAGGAGGATGTAGTAAGGTGCAGGAGGGTACAGGAGGATGTAAGAAGGTGCAGGAGGGTACAGGAGGATGTAAGAAGGTGCAGGAGGATGTAGGAATGTGCAGGAGGGTACAGGAGGATGTAGTAAGGTGCAGGAGGGTACAGGAGGATGTAGTAAGGTGCAGGGGGGTACAGGAGGATGTAGTAAGGTGCAGGAGGGTACAGGAGGATGTAGGAATGTGCAGGAGGGTACAGGAGGATGTAGGAAGGTGCAGGAGGGTACAGGAGGATGTAGTAAGGTGCAGTAGGGTACAGGAGGATGTAGTAAGGTGCAGGAGGGTACAGGAGGATGTAGGAATGTGCAGGAGGGTACAGGAGGATGTAGGAATGTGCAGGAGGGTACAGGAGGATGTAGGAAGGTGCAGGAGGGTACAGGAGGATGTAGGAAGGTGCAGGAGGGTACAGGAAGATGTAGGAAGGTGCAGGAGGGTACAGGAGGATGTAGGAAGGTGCAGGAGGGTACAGGAGGATGTAGTAAGGTGCAGGAGGGTACAGGAGGATGTAGTAAGGTGCAGTAGGGTACAGGAGGATGTAGTAAGGTGCAGGAGGGTACAGGAGGATGTAGTAAGGTGCAGGAGGGTACAGGAGGATGTAGGAATGTGCAGGAGGGTACAGGAGGATGTAGGAATGTGCAGGAGGGTACAGGAGGATGTAGGAAGGTGCAGGAGGGTACAGGAGGATGTAGGAAGGTGCAGGAGGGTACAGGAGGATGTAGGAAGGTGCAGGAGGGTACAGGAGGATGTAGTAAGGTGCAGGAGGGTACAGGAGGATGTAAGAAGGTGCAGGAGGGTACAGGAGGATGTAAGAAGGTGCAGGAGGGTACAGGAGGATGTAGGAAGGTGCAGGAGGGTACAGGAGGATGTAAGAAGGTGCAGGAGGGTACAGGAGGATGTAAGAAGGTGCAGGAGGGTACAGGAGGATGTAGGAAGGTGCAGGAGGGTACAGGAGGATGTAAGAAGGTGCAGGAGGGTACAGGAGGATGTAAGAAGGTGCAGAAGGGTACAGGAGGATGTAGTAAGGTGCAGGAGGGTACAGGAGGATGTAAGAAGGTGCAGGAGGGTACAGGAGGATGTAGTAAGGTGCAGGAGGGTACAGGAGGATGTAGTAAGGTGCAGGAGGGTACAGGAGGATGTAGTAAGGTGCAGGAGGGTACAGGAGGATGTAGTAAGGTGCAGTAGGGTACAGGAGGATGTAAGAAGGTGCAGGAGGGTACAGGAGGATGTAGTAAGGTGCAGGAGGGTACAGGAGGATGTAAGAAGGTGCAGGAGGGTACAGGAGGATGTAAGAAGGTGCAGGAGGATGTAGGAATGTGCAGGAGGGTACAGGAGGATGTAGTAAGGTGCAGGAGGGTACAGGAGGATGTAGTAAGGTGCAGGAGGGTACAGGAGGATGTAGTAAGGTGCAGGGGGGTACAGGAGGATGTAGTAAGGTGCAGGAGGGTACAGGAGGATGTAGTAAGGTGCAGGAGGGTACAGGAGGATGTAGTAAGGTGCAGGAGGGTACAGGAGGATGTAAGAAGGTGCAGGAGGGTACAGGAGGATGTAGTAAGGTGCAGGAGGGTACAGGAGGATGTAAGAAGGTGCAGGAGGATGTAGTAAGGTGCAGTAGGGTACAGGAGGATGTAGGAAGGTGCAGGAGGCTACAGGAGGATGTAGTAAGGTGCAGGAGGGTACAGGAGGATGTAGGAAGGTGCAGGAGGGTACAGGAGGATGTAAGAAGGTGCAGGAGGGTACAGGAGGATGTAAGAAGGTGCAGTAGGGTACAGAAGGTGCAGTAGGGTACAGGAGGATGTAGTAAGGTGCAGTAGGGTACAGGAGGATGTAATAAGGTGCAGTAGGGTACAGGAGGATGTAAGAAGGTGCAGTAGGGTACAGAAGGTGCAGTAGGGTACAGGAGGATGCAGTAAGGTGCAGGAGGGTACAGGAGGATGTAGTAAGGTGCAGGAGGGTACAGGAGGCTGTAAGAAGGTGCAGGAGGGTACAGGAGGATGTAGTAAGGTGCAGGAGGGTACAGGAGGCTGTAAGAAGGTGCAGGAGGGTACAGGAAGGTGCAGGAGGGTACAGGAGGATGTAGGAATGTGCAGGAGGGTACAGGAGGATGTAGGAATGTGCAGGAGGGTACAGGAGGATGTAGGAAGGTGCAGGAGGGTACAGGAGGATGTAGGAATGTGCAGGAGGGTACAGGAGGATGTAGGAAGGTGCAGGAGGGTACAGGAGGATGTAGGAATGTGCAGGGGGCAAGAGGGTGCAGAAAGGTGCAGAAGGATGCACAAGGGTATAGAACTACGCAGGGGGGTGCAGAAGGATAAAGGAGAATTCAGGAAGGTACAGGAGGATGCGGGAAAGTGCAGGGGGTACAGGAGGATGCAGGAAGGTGCAGGGGGCAAGAGGGTAAAAGAGGGTGCAGGAGGATGCAGGAAGAGGTAAAAAGGGAAAGAATAATGCAGAAAGGTACAGGAAAATACAAGAGAGTGCAGGAAGATGTAGGAGGGGGTCATTTTTACATACTGGGAACCAAGCCCATGGGTTTTATTAGCAAAATACGCCCATTATTCGGACTTAAAAAGACGGCCACAAAATGGCCAAAAGAAGACATAGTTGGAAAATAACCATATAATGTCAGTGCCTGTATATACTGTATATAATATGTGGATTGCAGCCGTCTCTGTCTGAGCCGTATAGCAGCAGACGTAGGATCTGTCTATATACTGTATATAGGGTGAGTGCCTGTATATAATGTCAGTGCCTGTATATACTGTGTGGATTGCAGCCGTCTCTGTCTGGGCCGTATAGCAGCAGGCGCAGGGATCTGTCTCTATACTGCATATAAGGTCAGTGCCTGTATATACTGTATATAAGGTCAGTGCCTGTATATACTGTGTGGATTGCAGCCGTCTCTGTCTGGGCAGTATAGCAGCAGACGCAGGATCTGTCTATATACTGTATATAGGGTCAGTGCCTGTATATACTGTATATAAGGTCAGTGCCTGTATATACTGTGTGGATTGCAGCCGTCTCTGTCTGGGCAGTATAGCAGCAGACGCAGGATCTGTCTATATACTGTATATAGGGTCAGTGCCTGTATATACTGTATATAAGGTCAGTGCCTGTATATACTGTGTGGATTGCAGCCGTCTCTGTCTGGGCCGTATAGCAGCAGACGCGGGATCTGTCTCTATACTGTATATAAGGTCAATGCCTGTATATACTGTATATAAGGTCAGTGCCTGTATATACTGTGTGGATTGCAGCCGTCTCTGTCTGGGCCGTATAGCAGCAGGCGCAGGATCTGTCCGGGTGACACACACCAGCTGCCTCTGCTCCTCCATCTCTCTCTGCATAGAAGCCTTAACCCCTTAACCTGTATGAAGCCATTTTTGTGAGGCGGATTGTGGCGCCTCCTCCATGACACAGAGTTACTTTGATATTGTCCTGAGATTGGGCATGTGGCCGCCATGACGCTTGGAGCTGTCATTCTTCTATAACCTCCGTGCCATTTGGGAATTTTACAATAACGGTAAAACGTTGCATCAAAGGGCGAGATCCGGTTCCCGTTTATTGTAATAACGTGAGTGACGTTTCCTGGCAGCGACGGCCGGGGCGCTCAGGAGACGGTGAACCAGTCAATCAATGGGAGAAGCCATTATGGGGGTCATTACACGTCAAGTGGCTCCGTCATTCCCAAACCAGAGGATTATACAGGCTGAGAGCGTCAAAGTGTAAAAAGAACGAAGAACGCTGATCTGAGCTGAACATTCATCCACCAAAAGAAGAGACTATGTAATCGATCAGCTTCATGGGACTATGGATCACCTTCATGTGACTATAGACTACCCAATATGCCAGGTTTTAATCAATAAAATACAAGAGGTGACGGGGATTATAAGACATATAATAAAACTGAAGCAAAAATCAGGTTAATGGATCCAGTGCAAACTCTGTAGCCGTCTGGTCTGGTGTGATGGCCACCTCTGCCCCCCCCATAGCTGCCCCCCCCCATCAGACCGTATATTGTTTCTATATAATCTTACGAGACCTCAGGTCACTCGGATTCTGAGCCCGATAAGTGACGTTCTGCAGTTCTGGGCTAATTCTAAGCCGCTCATTTCCTCCTCCTCCTCCTCCTCCTCCTCCTCCTCCTCCTCTGGATAATTATTCCCTATGGGACATTTGTAGAATAAATTTCCAGAAATCATTTTTGTTTTATATTTTTGACTGTCGGAAACGTCCATCTCTGCGTCATCCGATCTCAGCCGGCCCCTACACAGACTTCTCCTCTAATTCATCCTCTTCAGCAACTTCTTCTATCTGGAGATCTGGAAGGTTCCTGTCCCCCATAACCTCCGGGTCTCCCTTCGTGTAGGGTAGTGTATATGGCCCTATAAAGCATTGTGCGAGCTCGGGCCGGGACTGACACAATAGCTGCACAGGGTTATTGGAACCATCTGTGCAAACCCTGCAGAGACAAACAGTAGTGCGTCTTGTAAAAAAGAAACGTTTCATCCGCTGAGGCTTTGAAGTGGCTCCATAGACTGATGGGGGCTCAGTGTTTATAGGACAGGGCCGTATTATATATCATACAGTAACAGAGCGTATCTGGGGGCGGCCGCCCTCCCTTATATGTGACAATCCGAGAACAATGGACGGAGACAAATTTGGACAAAACTGATTTATTCTTCTTAACTCTTTACTTTATGCTTAACAAAATCTTCTGAATCATTCTCTGACCGTTCATCTTACTGGATTGTTTGTAAATTTGTTAAACTTTGTATTTTTTACCTTCTTTTGGTGATTTCTGCTGATCGTTGTATTTTATTTGTGTTTTACATACATATAGGTGTATGTAAGACCGGATCAGGGCGTGTGGAGCTGGGCTAACCTGGGTGTAGGGTCCTGTAAAAGAGCTATAAAATGAGGGAAATAGTCAAATTATATATAAGATCTAGTAATTATTCCCTAGAGAAAGTAATGGACGTTGGGCTCATTGACATACAGTAGCTACTATAAAGGCAGACCAAACCACTGCTATGGGGTCCGTGCACTTAGAGGGACCAAAGGCCCCTGTACCTTTAAAAGTGAAAGTTTTGATGAACGCACACAATTAAATGGATCTGCACTCTGACTGACAGAGCAAGAAGACATTGGCTCCCTGCCCTGCCAGTCTCTCTTATGGCATGAGGCAGCACATACACAAATAGAGCATATACACAGGGGGCATACACACAAGGGGCATACACACATACAGCACACACACACGGGGCATACACACACGGGGCATACACACAAGGGGCATACACACAAGGGGCATACACACAAGGGGCATATACACACACATAGGGCATACACACACGGGGCATACACACAAGGGGCATATACACACACAAGGGGCATACACACAAGGGGCATACACACATACAGCACACACACACGGGGCATACACACACAGGGCATACACACAAGGGGCATATACACACACATAGGGCATACACACACGAGGCATACACACACAGGGCATACACACAAGGGGCATATACACACACATAGGGCATACACACACGGGGCATACACACACAGGGCATACACACACAGGGCATACACACAAGGGGCATACACACAAGGGGCATATACACACACATAGGGCATACACACAAGGGGCATATACACACACATAGGGCATACACACATAGGGCATACACACAAGGGGCATATACACACACATAGGGCATACACACAAGGGGCATATACACACACATAGGGCATACACACACGGGGCATACACACACAGGGCATACACACACAGGGCATACACACAAGGGGCATACACACAAGGGGCATATACACACACATAGGGCATACACACAAGGGGCATATACACACACATAGGGCATACACACATAGGGCATACACACAAGGGGCATATACACACACATAGGGCATACACACAAGGGGCATATACACACACATAGGGCATACACACATAGGGCATACACACAAGGGGCATACACACATACAACACACACACACGGGGCATACACACACAGGGCATACACACAAGGGGCATACACACAAGGGGCATATACACACACATAGGGCATACACACACGGGGCATACACACAAGGGGCATACACACAAGGGGCATACACACAAGGGGCATATACACACACATAGGGCATATACACACGAGGCATACACACACAGGGCATACACACAAGGGGCATACACACAAGGGGCATATACACACACATAGGGCATGCACACATAGGGCATACACACAAGGGGCATACACATAGTTACCTGGCCTGGAGCAGTCCCCCAGTATTCTTTCTCCCAGCTCCCCATGTAAGTGACGTCTCTCTTGTGCAGAGCAGCTGGGAGAATAAAGGAACGCTGGGGGCCTGCTCCAGGTCAGATATGTGGGCAGAGGTGTACAGGATTCATGGGGCACCGTACAGTTTTTTGCTATGGGACCCCAGGAATCCTAGTGATGCCCCTGATTGGGTTGATGGTTCCATATAGGTCTTGTGCAGACCACCATGGATACTAATAATTTCTTTTTATATGTATATATTTGTGGATTACCTTGTAAATAATTAATTTATACAGACAACGCGTTTCGCTGTGTCCTCCATTGTCAGGTCTGATAGACGAAGAAGGACACTCCAAAGCGTTGTCTGTGTTAATAAATTATTTTTATCTTGCTGAACCACCTGTGTAGTTGTAACTTACCTGCCGATCAGCGCCTGCGACTCCCGGGACCTAGCACCGGCGGTTCTCCCCTGGAGCATCATTCTTCTCTACCTTTGATTCCTGTAACAGAGACCGGTGGAAGGGCGGCAGGTGGTTGGGAGCCCCCATGCTTTTAGCATTGCCAAGCTCGGAGCCCAACCACTCAAGGTGAGCCCATCAGAGTTCTGCTCTGCATCTATAGCTGTTCGTGCGGTTTTTCACTATGTGCACCTGTCAGTGTTTTTTTCCTTTGTAATTCTCTATTTGTTAATACAACAGGTGTATGAAATCTTACAGGCAATGCACCCTGGGAGAATAATATGCAAATTAGCTCCACTCCACCGGGAAAAGATCTGTCTCTCTAGTGACACCTATAGGCAGCTAGCCTGTAAGTCAATGTCTGACACATAGAGGAGCCTTATAACATGAGTAGGGATCTGCAGCAACCGGAAGCCCAGGGAGGACACTTCTTTGTAGTACCGCCCTCACTGCAGTGATAATGGCGGAGGTGTCCGTGTACAGTACTGTATGAGCAGACGGAAGATGTAGTCATACAGGCAGAAGGTCAGGACAGGCAGCAAGTGAAGAGAATGGTCAGGAGACAGGAGCCGGGTCAGAACTACAAGACACTAGTGGAAAGGGTCTATGGGCTTTAATGCTTGGGCGAGGAGGGGCTGAAGGGTCCGTTATGTAGGGGGCTGTATGGTGCCAGGACACGATGGAGGAAGGTGGCGAGGGGGCATCCCACAGCTCCGGTGTAAATCATCTCTAGCCGGACAATCTCATACGTTTCCATTTCTTATAATTTTCTGGCCATGAGCATCAGATCCGACCTGTAAATGTTTTTTTGGGACTTTGTGCTCATTTCTTGTCCCTTTCTTACTGTTCACTTTCCTGTATAAGTCTCGGATCCGGCTCGTATTTCTTTACGTTCACTTATAGTCAGCGCCCGCTCACCCGCTGCGGCCATCAATCAGCTTTCATCCTCTACAATTCCCCAGGAAGTAAGAATATTGGACTCTGACATCTTGGGGCGAGAAAATAAAAAAGACTTCAGCCTGAGGCGTCAATCATCCAAAGTCAAACATGGCCTGCTGCTTCCTCACCACTCCGCTTCATAGACGGGCGATATCGAGTGTAGAAGAGGACACAATGGAGAAGTGGATCCATTACCGGCCCGGAGAGGACGCCGGGGGGAGGACGTCCCTGAGATCAGGAGGTCCTGGCTTCCCTCTTTGTTCCTCCATGGTCACCTGCTCGTCCTCCTGAATTCTTCTGTGTCCATCGATGAGCTGAAGCCTTCGGCCAAGTCTTATAAATAACTTTCTCCTGCCGGATCCACTTCTACCTTCAACTCTTCAAAAACTTCAAAGCTCAACTGACATCAAGAACTGTAGCACTAATGCTAATGATAGATATAATTGGGTGGGGGGGGGGGGTCTTGCTCAGCACAACTCCTCAAAGGGGAACTCCAGTGAAAAACAATTGTTTTCAAATCAACCGATGTCAGAAAGTTATACAGATTTGTAATTTGCTTTTATTAAAAATCTCCAGTTTCCAGCACTTATCAGCTGCTGTATGTCCTGCAGGAAGTGGTGTATTCTCTCCAGTCTGACACACTGCTCTCTGCTGCCACCTCTGTCCATGTCAGGAACTGTCCAGAGCCAGAGAGGTTTTCTATGGGGATTTGCTGCTGCTCTGGACAGTTCCTGACATTGACAAAGGTGGCAGCAGAGAGCACTGTGTCAGATTAATAAGAATACACCACTTCCTGCAGGACATACAGCAGCTGATACTGGAGTACTGGAAGACTGGAGATTTTTTTTTTTTATAGAAGTCAACTACAAATCTGTGGCACTTTCTGGCACCAGTAGATTTTAACAACCCCTTTAATCCTAACACTTTGCATGTATATTTTTGTGGTATAATAGTCAGTGCTGATGCGGATTCTGTTCCTGGGGACTCCGATTCCTGACATTCCTGTAGGTGTAACGTCTCATGTATCCGGCATTGTCGATGTCAAGTCAACTGAGCGCTCTATAGTCCTGAATGGCTCTTGGGGTCAGGTCACCAGTGTCAGGGTTCCTCTTTCTGCTGGTAACCTACACGCCGGTTTTGTTTTTCCTTTTCTGCCGCCGCACAAAGGTCCCGACAAGCTGCAGAATTTATTCCAATAAAAACTTTTTATGACAATAGAAGCAGAAGACAAAACCGGCACGACCCAGCCGCGACCCTTAAAGAAGGTGACTCTCTCTCCCCATTCATCACTCAGGAGAAGAAGAAACAACCAGGGTCTCTAGGTGTCGGGTGGGATTGGAGTTGGCCGCGTTGAGGTCGCCTTTTGGTGAGAAATGAGGCTTGTTAAGTGGAGGTTTCTGGGGCAGCGGATGTGACAGATGCGCCATGCTTGGGGGACTCGCTTTGTTGGGTTGACACATCAGTCACTTTGGGATCCTCGCAACTCAGTCAAAGGGGGAAATGAGAGGGAAAGGTCCTCCTCCCGGAAAATCCATCCGAGGAGATAGAGAGGAATTATACAGGACCACCGAGCCGAGACCCATCCCCGCTGACAGGATAGTTATGGGACTTCTATATCTTAATTTACTCTTCATCCTCTCTGATCAGTCCAGGATAAGTCACATCAGTGTCGGACTAAGGTATCTGGGGCCCACCAGAGGAAATGATCCTGGGGGCCCACCAATGAAGAACCAGTAAGAAATTACATGTCAGTCAGTCTTAGTGCAGGTTCTAAAGCTGGGGGCCCACCTGAGGATCCTTCGGTCCTCTGGCGGGCCAATCCGTCACATACAGAAGCCCTCTTCATCCCTGTTCACATTAAAGGGGGACACATAAAAAGTTATATAGATTTGTAATTTGCTTTTATTTAAAAAATCTACAGTCTCTCAGTACTTATCAGCTGCTGTATGTCCTGCAGGAAGTGGTCTGACACAATGCTCTCTGCTGCCACCTCTGTCCATGTCAGGAACTGTCTAGAGTAGAAGCAAGTCTCCATAGAAAACCTCTCCTGCTCTGGACAGTTCCTGACATGGACAGAGAGCACTGTGTCCGACTGGAGAGAATACACCACTTCATGCAGGACATACAGCAGCTGATAAATAATGGAAGACTAGAGATTTTTTAAATAGAAGTAGTCTATGCACAATTTTTAAGTGACTGAGCTGTATCCCCACAATGGCCACCCATCACCTCGCAGTGGCTGTCCCATTGAGATGAATGGAGATGGACCCTGCAGCAGTCAGCTACCCGCCAATCCTTTGTTGTAAAATCTCTTTCATACAAAGAACTGTAGATGATAAATGTTATTTGTAGAACAAACCCTTGAAGCCATCCATTGTGAGAGCTGGTAGAAGCGTGGGACTGAGCTCTTCCCTCCTTGGCTCGCTGTGATCTCCATCTTGTTCCGTAGACGTAATGCTGGTATCTTGGTCTTCAATCCACACACACCATGAAGGGCGTCCATATACACCAGCCTGGAGGTCATCACAGGGGACGCTCTGGGGTCAAACACTTTCAGTGTTGTCTCCCGCTGTAACTCGACAACCTTTCCCCAGAGTATTCTTTTAGCATTGACATTGACCCCGAGGCCCTCAGTGTGTCTGCCCCTCTCAGTAATGTGGCCCCGGGCGGCTTCTCCTTCTCTAGGTGCTAATTTTACTGCATCAGAGGAGGCACTTGTCACCCGTCACTGCGTAAGTTATGGCGGCTCCGGGCATGTGAAGGCCAAGGATACCAAGGCGGTTATAGGGCTCCAGTGCTGTATACGGCATTGAGTCCCGGGTCCCTATAACCGGCTCTGTATATGGCAGCGAGTCCCGGGTCCCTATAACCGGCTCTGTATAGGGCAGCGAGTCCCGGGTCCCTATAACCGGCTCTGTATACGGCAGAGAGTCCTGGGTCCCTATAACCGGCTTTGTATAGGGCAGAGAGTCCTGGGTCCCTATAACCGGCTCTGTATACGGCAGAGAGTCCTGGGTCCCTATAACCGGCTCTGTATATGGCAGCGAGTCCCGGGTCCCTATAACCGGCTCTGTATAGGGCAGAGAGTCCTGGGTCCCTATAACTGGCTCTGTATATAGCAGAGAGTCCTGGGTCCCTATAACCGGCTCTGTATATAGCAGAGAGTCCTGGGTCCCTATAACCGGCTCTGTATAGGGCAGCGAGTCCCGGGTCCCTATAACCGGCTCTGTATATGGCAGAGAGTCCTGGGTCCCTATAACCGGCTCTGTATAGGGCAGAGAGTCCTGGGTCCCTATAACCGGCTCTGTATAGGGCAGCGAGTCCCGGGTCCCTATAACCGGCTCTGTATATAGCAGAGAGTCCCGGGTCCCTATAACCGGCTCTGTATATAGCAGAGAGTCCTGGGTCCCTATAACCGGCTCTGTATATAGCAGAGAGTCCCGGGTCCCTATAACCGGCTCTGTATAGGGCAGCGAGTCCCGGGTCCCTATAACCGGCTCTGTATATGGCAGAGAGTCCTGGGTCCCTATAACCGGCTCTGTATAGGGCAGCGAGTCCCGGGTCCCTATAACCGGCTCTGTATATGGCAGAGAGTCCTGGGTCCCTATAACCGGCTCTGTATAGGGCAGCGAGTCCGGGGTCCCTATAACCGGCTCTGTATATGGCAGCGAGTCCCGGGTCCCTATAACCGGCTCTGTATAGGGCAGCGAGTCCCGAGTCCCTATAACCGGCTCTGTATATAGCAGAGAGTCCCGGGTCCCTATAACCGGCTCTGTATAGGGCAGCGAGTCCTGAGTCCCTATAACCGGCTCTGTATATAGCAGAGAGTCCTGGGTCCCTATAACTGGCTCTGTATATAGCAGAGAGTCCTGGGTCCCTATAACCGGCTCTGTATATAGCGGAGAGTCCTGGGTCCCTATAACCGGCTCTGTATATAGCAGAGAGTCCTGGGTCCCTATAATCGGCTCTGTATATAGCGGAGAGTCCTGGGTCCCTATAACCGGCTCTGTATAGGGCAGCGAGTCCTGGGTCCCTATAACCGGCTCTGTATATAGCAGAGAGTCCTGGGTCCCTATAACCGGCTCTGTATAGGGCAGAGAGTCCTGGGTCCCTATAACCGGCTCTGTATATAGCAGAGAGTCCTGGGTCCCTATAACTGGCTCTGTATAGGGCAGAGAGTCCTGGGTCCCTATAACCGGCTCTGTATATAGCGGAGAGTCCTGGGTCCCTATAACCGGCTCTGTATACGGCAGAGAGTCCTGGGTCCCTATAACCGGCTCTGTATAGGGCAGAGAGTCCTGGGTCCCTATAACCGGCTCTGTATATAGCAGAGAGTCCTGGGTCCCTATAACCGGCTCTGTATATAGCAGAGAGTCCTGGGTCCCTATAACCGGCTCTGTATAGGGCAGAGAGTCCTGGGTCCCTATAACCGGCTCTGTATAGGGCAGAGAGTCCTGGGTCCCTATAACCGGCTCTGTATATAGCAGAGAGTCCTGGGTCCCTATAACCGGCTCTGTATATAGCAGAGAGTCCTGGGTCCCTATAACCGGCTCTGTATACGGCAGAGAGTCCTGGGTCCCTATAACCGGCTCTGTATAGGGCAGCGAGTCCTGGGTCCCTATAACCGGCTCTGTATATAGCAGAGAGTCCTGGGTCCCTATAACCGGCTTTGTATAGGGCAGAGAGTCCTGGGTCCCTATAACCGGCTTTGTATAGGGCAGAGAGTCCTGGGTCCCTATAACCGGCTCTGTATATAGCAGAGAGTCCTGGGTCCCTATAACCGGCTCTGTATATAGCAGAGAGTCCTGGGTCCCTATAACCGGCTCTGTATACGGCAGAGAGTCCTGGGTCCCTATAACCGGCTCTGTATAGGGCAGAGAGTCCTGGGTCCCTATAACCGGCTCTGTATATAGCAGAGAGTCCTGGGTCCCTATAACCGGCTCTGTATAGGGCAGAGAGTCCTGGGTCCCTATAACCGGCTCTGTATATAGTAGAGAGTCCTGGGTCCCTATAACCGGCTCTGTATACGGCAGAGAGTCCGGGGTCCCTATAACCGGCTCTGTATACGGCAGAGAGTCCGGCGTCCCTATAACCGGCTCTGTATAGGGCAGAGAGTCCTGGGTCCCTATAACCGGCTCTGTATATAGCAGAGAGTCCTGGGTCCCTATAACCGGCTCTGTATACGGCAGAGAGTCCTGGGTCCCTATAACCGGCTCTGTATAGGGCAGCGAGTCCCGGGTCCCTATAACCGGCTCTGTATATAGCAGAGAGTCCTGGGTCCCTATAACCGGCTTTGTATAGGGCAGAGAGTCCTGGGTCCCTATAACCGGCTTTGTATAGGGCAGAGAGTCCGGGGTCCCTATAAGCGGCTCTGTATACGGCAGAGAGTCCGGGGTCCCTATAACCGGCTTTGTATATAGCAGAGAGTCCCGGGTCCCTATAACCGGCTCTGTATATAGCAGAGAGTCCTGGGTCCCTATAACCGGCTCTGTATATAGCAGAGAGTCCTGGGTCCCTATAACCGGCTCTGTATATAGCAGAGAGTCCTGGGTCCCTATAACCGGCTCTGTATATAGCAGAGAGTCCTGGGTCCCTATAAGCGGCTCTGTATACGGCAGAGAGTCCGGGGTCCCTATAACCGGCTTTGTATATAGCAGAGAGTCCCAGGTCCCTATAACCGGCTCTGTATATAGCAGAGAGTCCTGGGTCCCTATAACCGGCTCTGTATATAGCAGAGAGTCCTGGGTCCCTATAACCGGCTCTGTATATAGCAGAGAGTCCTGGGTCCCTATAAGCGGCTCTGTATACGGCAGAGAGTCCGGGGTCCCTATAACCGGCTTTGTATATAGCAGAGAGTCCTGGGTCCCTATAACCGGCTTTGTATAGGGCAGCGAGTCCGGGGTCCCTATAACCGGCTCTGTATATGGCAGCGAGTCCCGGGTCCCTATAACCGGCTCTGTATATAGCAGAGAGTCCCGGGTCCCTATAACTGTCTGGCTCTGTATATAGCAGAGAGTCCTGGGTCCCTATAACCGGCTCTGTATATAGCGGAGAGTCCTGGGTCCCTATAACCGGCTCTGTATACGGCAGAGAGTCCTGGGTCCCTATAACCGGCTCTGTATAGGGCAGCGAGTCCTGGGTCCCTATAACCGGCTCTGTATATAGCAGAGAGTCCTGGGTCCCTATAACCGGCTCTGTATACGGCAGAGAGTCCGGGGTCCCTATAACCGGCTCTGTATATAGCAGAGAGTCCTGGGTCCCTATAACCGGCTTTGTATAGGGCAGCGAGTCCGGGGTCCCTATAACCGGCTCTGTATATGGCAGCGAGTCCCGGGTCCCTATAACCGGCTCTGTATAGGGCAGCGAGTCCCGGGTCCCTATAACCGGCTTTGTATAGGGCAGAGAGTCCGGGGTCCCTATAAGCGGCTCTGTATACGGCAGAGAGTCCCGGGTCCCTATAACCGGCTCTGTATAGGGCAGCGAGTCCCGGGTCCCTATAACCGGCTCTGTATAGGGCAGAGAGTCCCGGGTCCCTATAACCGGCTCTGTATAGGGCAGAGAGTCCTGAGTCCCTATAACCGGCTCTGTATATAGCAGAGAGTCCCGGGACCCTATAACCGGCTCTGTATAGGGCAGCGAGTCCTGAGTCCCTATAACCGGCTCTGTATATAGCAGAGAGTCCTGGGTCCCTATAACCGGCTCTGTATATAGCAGAGAGTCCTGGGTCCCTATAACCGGCTCTGTATATAGCAGAGAGTCCTGGGTCCCTATAACCGGCTCTGTATATAGCAGAGAGTCCTGGGTCCCTATAACCGGCTCTGTATAGGGCAGCGAGTCCTGGGTCCCTATAACCGGCTCTGTATATAGCAGAGAGTCCTGGGTCCCTATAACCGGCTCTGTATAGGGCAGAGAGTCCTGGGTCCCTATAACCGGCTCTGTATATAGCAGAGAGTCCTGGGTCCCTATAACCTGCTCTGTATAGGGCAGCGAGTCCTGGTCTTTGGCCTTCACATGCCCGGAGCCGCCATAACTTACACAGTGATGGGTGACAAGTGCGTCGTCCTATGCAGTAAAATTAGCACCTAGAGAAGGAGAAGCCGCCTGGGGCCACATTACTGAGAGGGGAAGACACACTGAGGGGCCTCGGGGTCAAAGAATATTCCAGGGAAAGGTTGTTGAGTTACAGCAGAAGACGACACTGAAAGTGCAGCTAAAAATCACTTGGAGTGACACCTGAACGAACTTGTTTTATCTGGGTGTGTTAAGACAAGAAGAAACAGCCGTAGTGGGACACTGCACAAACACACACACAAACACACGCACACACACAGATAGACACATAGATAGACAGACACACATGCACTCACATACACAGACAGACAGGCAGGCACACACTCCCTAGTGATCTATTACCATGGAGGAGGGAGTCTCTTCCTTCTCCAGCAGATCCCCTGCCTCCTCCTTCTCATACTCCCCCCCCACCACCACCACCACCACCACCAGCCTAAAGAGGGTTGTCTGGGATAAAATGACATTTTACTCTGCTGCGGGAGAGATGTCAGGAACATATACTTACCTGTCCAACTCCGCTGCTGTTACTGCCGGGTCCTGGGCCGCCCACTCTCCGCTGCCGCCAGAAATTTTATAGCATCCAGTGAAGTGCTGTCCCTGGTGGAAAGCTCAGTATAGCCAGTATAGCGTCTGTACTAAGCTTTCTGGCATGAACGGCACCTCACTGGATGTTATGAAATAGCTGGCATCAGCGGAGAGTGGGCGGCCTAGGACCCGGTAACAGCAACAAAGTAAAATATCATTTTATCTTCAACAACCCCTTTAAGGACCTGGGAGATCATGGTCTGTACTTCCTGGGTTTTAAGGACCTTCAGTGATGTCATGAAAGGTCCTTAAACTCCAGTAGGTACAGAGCTCATATAGATGATACAGAGCTGCTACTATCAGTGTAGTCCCTGCCTTCAGTGTGCTGATGTCTGTACAGGAGGGACCGGTGATGTCCTGATATACTGATGGGAGCAGCAGCGTTCAATAATCGGGGGAACACTGTATATATTTATTATATTATTTTCATATTGTCATGTGGCTGGAGAGGCATAGAGAACAGGCAGATACTGGAAGCCGAGGAGGTCTTCTCAATTATTGTACCTTGGATAGTTCTGTAGCTTTCTTATATATTATGGGGGGGGGGGGATCATGCTGGTACAATAGTTTCCAAAAGTAGTATAAATAATACATGAGACCCATCTGGTACAAACATGTAGTAACTAGTGCTGTACTCCACTCTCTTACATGCCATACATGCGGGTGTATTCAAAACGAAGGGGGGCCAGGGGCCGATCTGGAGGGTGCCGGGGAAGTATGGAGGTGGGACCCCCTACAATCTCATACTTGTCCCCTATCCTGTGGATAGGGGACAAGTTAGTTTTAAGTGGAAACCCCTTTAAGCCTTTTCCAGATGAGGAAATTAGTAAGAAGATGCAATGCAGAGTACAATAGAAAGTTTCCTCTAGGGCTCGGAAACCACTAAAGATCCTCATGGGTGGGATTAACCTTCCACTAACAGAAGTCATTTTGTGGTATATTTTACATAAAGTCCCTGATTTTTCTGCCGTCAGCCTCTCGTCTAGTGGCGGTCATTGGCAGAGATGACGCTGGAAATTCAAAATGGCGGCAATGGGAAGATTTATGTGAATTAAAGTGGGGGAGTCAGGATGGCTGTAGTAATGGTGGATGGGTGTTGTATCTGTTCCTGAAGGATCTCTCTCTTTTTCTCTCTCTCTCTCTCTCTCTCTCTCTCTATATATATATATATATAAATATATATAACTCTTCCGGATTTCCTGCGTCGTCTGAGCTGGAGACCCTGTTATGTTATGTTATAAATGGGTGGTGTCACTCTATTGAAGTTGGCGTGTGATTTGGGCTGATCTCAGGGGCCGGGGCTTCCTGCACGGTCCTGTGCGACTATATTTATCATCCCCACCATCGCTGACCCCTCCCTGTAGCCGTGCGTCCTCGGGGGCTCGTTTCCTCCATGTATTGGGCCAGGTCGCTGCATTGCTGAGGATCTGGTTTCCTGGTGATCTCGGGGTAGACGGTTCCTTTAAGGCCTGAGTCACTTCCTGGCGGACTGGGTTTAATCATCGCTCTGTGCACTGGGTGTACGGGTCACGGCATCTGGTAATGAGAATTAGTCTCCTCTCTATGACGCCGATGACCCTTGTAGAAGAATAAGGAGTTGGGAAATTGGTATCAATGCATTCTTTCCTGTGTTATTTCATATTTTATTGAAATTTTTCTTTACTCTTATTTTTTTTAAATGTAAAGTAAAATTAATAAAAAAAAAAAAAATTTTAATTAATTTTCTATTTAAAGAGTCACTGTCGTATTTTTTTTGTTGCAGAAATCAATAGTCCAGGCGATTTTAAGAAACTTTGTATTTGGGTTTATTAGGCAAATATGCCATTATCTGCATTCAAAAAGACTTTCCCAAGGTCCCCGCCTCCCCTCCCTCCTCTTTTCAATTCACTGCAAAATATCAGGAAATTGTGACTTGTTGCATCAGACACAACCCTGTCTGTTCTATAGAGAGGGGAGGAGAGAGGAGGGAGATGAGTCAGCAGCAGAGAGCAGAGAACAAAGGATTACACAGCTGGGAGCTCCATGAAAGCCATATTCAGAGGTCAGAGAGGTCAGTGCTGACTGTCAGAGGAGAGAGCCGATGATGTAGCCGTAAATTAACTCTTTGTTGTCCTGTCTTTGGTGCCTAATCTCCCTCCACCCCTCCCCTCTCCATACACAATGATGAAAACAGGGGGGAGAGCTTCAAACTGTTTTTTTGTGATAAAAATGCATTTTTCGGCTAATAAATTCAATTACAAAGTTTCTTAAAATCGCCTGTACTATGGCTCTTTGGACATTGTTCCACCATCTTCTCCTTCATGGTATTATCAATACCTCATCAATACCTCATCAGTGATTGGTTGACATGTGGTTTCACCAGCTACAGCGCCATGCATTTTGTAGTGGTTGCATCTGGTAGGGCAGCTCCACCACATTCACTTGACTGAATAAGGTGCAGTACCAGGTTCAACCACAACCAACTGTATGGTGCCATAAATCTCCTCTTATGTCTAAAGAATATAGGATGTGCTGCTCAATATGTCTTGGATAGAATTGTAGGGGTGCAGAGATGGCGGTCACATCCCGGCCATGGTGCTGATATTAATTTAGGTGCGTAACCTGAAGTCTAGGGCCCCAGTGCAAAAATGGTACCAGAGCCCCCCTAATCCTGTCTTCTTATGTGGCAGTAGGGCCCCACACAGGCACCAGGTGCAGCCACCTAGCGGCATAAGCCAAACGGGTGGCCCAAACGCCCCTCTGCCACATAAGAAGACATGAGTAGATAAAGGGGTTCTCCGCTTTGGCCAATCTTTGCTCTGTAGATAGAATGGCCCCTTAACAATAAGCTGATCACAAGGTGCCCCCCCCCCCTGCTGGGATCCCCAGCGATCAGTATGATCTGTGGATGAACCTGGCAGTAAGCGTCCAGCAACACCCCCACAGGGAACATGAAGTATTGCAGTGTCCATGCACGGCAATGGGATCTCTGTGTGATAGTAGGACATGGATTTCATGGATCCCACACGGACGTTCCCTCCATTTCTCCTGGATGCTAAACATAAATGTGTTTTAGGTTAACCCCTTCTAATCCTCCTGTCATCAGTAGAGCTCCGATCATTCGGGATGGCCGAGCAGCGTGTCCGGGTTCCAGCTATTAATAATTTTATGGCCTCTGGCATACGACAGATGTCGTATGGAAGGTGCTTCATGGGGCAGGAGATGTCTGTGGCCCGGACACTGGGAAAAAGTTCTAATAATAGTCAGAAGCATAAACTTAGAGGGACGTTCCTATAGAGGCCGCAGCGGGACTGTACACAGCACCAATCCATCCATCATGTCTAAAACTGGTAATAAGGGAATCTGATAGATGGTTCTGAGCAATGATGAGAGGTCTGGTAGGGAGGGGGATGGGGGGTTGTATGGTTGGGGGCCGTCCGATAGGGAGGGGGGATGTATGGTTGGGGGCCGTCCGATAGGGAGGGGGGTTGTATGGTTGGGGGCCGTCTGATAGGGAGGGGGGTGAGGGGTTTATGGTTGGGGGCCGTCTGATAGTGAGGGGGGTTATATGGTTGGGGGCCGTCCGATAGGGAGGGGGATGGGGGGTTGTATGGTTGGGGTCCATCTGATAGGGAGTGGGGTGGCAGGTTGTATGGTTGGGGTCTAAATGATAGGGAGGGAACGGGGTGTTTTATGGTTGGGGTCCATCTGATAGGGAGTGGGGTGGCAGGTTGTATGGTTGGGGGCCGTCCGATAGGGAGGGGTGTTGTATGGTTGGGGTCTATATGATAGGGAGGGAATGGGGGGTTGTATGGTTGGGGTCCATCTTATAGGGAGTGGGGTGGCAGGTTGTATGTTTGGGGGCCGTCCGATAGGGAGGGGTGTTGTATGGTTTGGGTCTATATCATAGGGAGGGAATGCGGGGTTGTATGGTTGGGGTCCGTCTAATAGGGAGGGGGGTGGGGGGTTGTATGGTTGGGGTCCGTCTAATAGGGAGTGGGGTGGCAGGTTGTATGGTTGGGGTCTATATGATAGGGAGGGAATGGGGGGTTGTATGGTTGGGGTCCATCTGATAGGGAGTGGGGTGGCAGGTTGTATGGTTGGGGGCCGTCCGATAGGGAGGGGTGTTGTATGGTTGGGGTCTATATCATAGAGAGGGAATGCGGGGTTGTATGGTTGGGGTCCGTCTAATAGGGAGGGGGGTGGGGGGTTGTATGGTTGGGGTCCGTCTAATAGGGAGTGGGGTGGCAGGTTGTATGGTTGGGGTCTATATGATAGGGAGGGAATGGGGGGTTGTATGGTTGGGGTCCATCTGATAGGGAGTGGGGTGGCAGGTTGTATGGTTGGGGGCCGTCTGATAGGGAGGGGTGTTGTATGGTTGGGGTCTATATCATAGGGAGGGAATGCGGGGTTGTATGGTTGGGGTCCGTCTAATAGGGAGGGGGGTGGCAGGTTGTATGGTTGGGGTCTATATGATAGGGAGGGAATGGGGGGTTGTATGGTTGGGGTCCATCTGATAGGGAGTGGGGTGGCAGGTTGTATGGTTGGGGGCCGTCCGATAGGGAGGGGTGTTGTATGGTTGGGGTCTATATCATAGGGAGGGAATGCAGGGTTGTATGGTTGGGGTCCGTCTAATAGGGAGGGGGGTGGGGGGTTGTATGGTTGGGGTCCGTCTGATAGGAAGGGGGGGGTTGTATGGTTGGGGTCCGCTGCTTTCATCGGATCAGAAAATTATAAAGATTTGTAAATTACTTCAATTTTAAAATCTCCAGTACTTCCATTACTTATCAGTGCTGTATGTCCTGCAGGAAGTGGTGTATTCTCTCCAGTCTGACACAGTGCTCTCTGCTGCCACCTCTGTCCATGTCAGGAACTGCCCAGAGCAGCAGCAAATCCCCATAGAAAACCTCTCCTGCTCTGGACAGTTCTGCCTCCATATTCAGCTTTTATTAATGGAACCAAACTATATAGATATAAGAGGCCTGTATCAGATTTATTCATTTCCACCATAATTTGTTGGGGGGTAATGGTGGGAATGAGTAATATTACACAGTGGAGGACCAGCAGTCCCTGGTGCCCAGAGGGGCAGCTGCTTTCCAGTAGTGCAGAATATTTGGCGTCTTATACCTGTATACACTTAATGTGTTTCTGTCCTTGAGTGCATGAGAGTTCCTTCCAGTTGGGGGTCTCCCTGGGGTCAGGCAGAAAATGGTCCCTGTATTATACTGACATAGATTTATGAATATACAGGTTATTCTTTATAGTATTATAGAGAGGAGCCAGGCTGGAGATGGGTCACTATATATATATATATATATATATATATATATATATATATATATCTATATCATAAAAATCAATGTCTGTCTGTCTGTCCTCTATAGACTTCCAAACGCCTGAACCGTGTGACCCCAAATTTGGCCCACAGATACATTGGTGCCCGGGAAGGTTATTGCGAAGGTCCCGTCCCCGCCAGATGTACAGGAGGGGAGGGGGAGGGGAAAGAGAGGCGCCCCATAGAGATGAATGGGAAAATCTCCTCACTGCAAACACAGGTGATATAATTAGCTGCAGCAGACACGGCAGTTGGAGCCTTAGCAACCAATAGGATTACTGCTTTCATTTTCACAGGGAGCAATGGTTGCTAGGGAAGCTGCCTCACAACATCCACAGTAATAACTGGTAGACCCCCTACTCCATCTATACAGTACATGTATACAGGACCCCCTACTCCATCTATACAGTACATGTATATACAGGGCCCCCTACTCCATCTATACAGTACAGGTATACAGGGCCCCCTACTCCATCTATACAGTACATGTATATACAGGACCCCTACTTCATCTATACAGTACATGTATACAGGACCCCCTACTCCATCTATACAGTACATGTATACAGGACCCCCTACTCCATCTATACAGTACATGTATATACAGGGCCCCCTACTCCATCTATACAGTACATGTATATACAGGATCCCCTACTCCATCTATACAGTACATGTATATACAGGACCCCCTACTCCATCTATACAGTACATGTATACAGGGCCCCCTACTCCATCTATACAGTACATGTATATACAGGGCCCCCTACTCCATCTATACAGTACATGTATATACAGGACCCCCTACTCCATCTATACAGTACATGTATACAGGACCCCCTACTCCATCTATACAGTACATGTATATACAGGGCCCCCTACTCCATCTATACAGTACATGTATATACAGGACCCCCTACTCCATCTATACAGTACATGTATATACAGGGCCCCCTACTCCATCTATACAGTACATGTATATACAGGGCCCCCTACTCCATCTATACAGTACATGTATACAGGACCCCCTACTCCATCTATACAGTACATATATATACAGGACCCCCTACTCCATCTATACAGTACATGTATATACAGGACCCCCTACTCCATCTATACAGTACATGTATATACAGGACCCCCTACTCCATCCATACAGTACATGTATACAGGACCCCCTACTCCATCTATACAGTACATGTATATACAGGACCCCCTACTCCATCTATACAGTACATGTTTATACAGGACCCCCTACTCCATCTATACAGTACAGGTATACAGGACCCCCGACTCCATCTATACAGTACATGTATATACAGGACCCCCTACTCCATCTATACAGTACATGTATATACAGGACCCCCTACTCCATCCATACAGTACATGTATATACAGGGCCCCCTACTCCATCCATACAGTACATGTATATACAGGGCACAACAGGTATACCAAACTGTGACTGGGTAACACTGCTACACCAGACCTGACCAATACCGCCATACTGTGACTGGATAATACTGCCAGACCTGACCAATACCGCCATACTGTGACTGGATAACACCTCCATACCAGACCTGACCAATACCGCCATACTGTGACTGGATAACACTGTCATACCAGACCTGACCAATACCGCCATACTGTGACTGGATAATACTGCCAGACCTGACCAATACCGCCATACTGTGACTGGATAACACCTCCATACCAGACCTGACCAATACCGCCATACTGTGACTGGATAACACTGCCATACCAGACCTGACCAATACCGGCAAACTGTGACTGGGTAACACCGCCACACCAGTCCTGACCAATACCACCATACTGTGACTGGATAACACCATCATATCAGACATGACCAATACTGCCATACTGTGACTGGATAACACCGCTATACCAGACCTGACCAATACCACCATACCGTGACTGGATAACACCGCCACATCAGACCTGACCAATACCGCCATACTGTGACTGGATAACACCCCCATACCAGACATGACCAATACCGACACACTGTGACGGAATAACACTGCCATACGGGTAAATACATCCCTGCAGGTATACAGGACACTACAGGTATACAGGACCCCAAAACTATACACTACAAGTGCACGGGACCTCCACAAAACTATATACTACAGGTATACAGGACCCCAAAACTATATACTACAGGTATACAGGACCTCCACCAACTATATACTTCAGGTATACAGGACCTCCACCAACTATATACTACAGGTATACAGGACCCCAAACTATACACTACAGGTATACAGGACCCCAAAACTATACACTACAGGTATACAGGAACTCCACCAACTATATACTACAGGTATATAGGACCCCAAACTATACACTACAGGTATACAGGACCTCAAAACTATACACTATAGGTATAAAGGTCCTACACCAACTGTATAATACTGGTATACAGCACCTTCACCAACTCTATACTACAAGTATACAGGACCCCAAATATACTACAGGTATACAGGGACTCCACCAGCTATATACTACAGGTATATAGGACCACAAACTATACACTACAGGTATACAGGACCTCCACCAACTCTATACTATAGTTATACAGGACCCTCAAACTATTTACTACAGGTATACAGGACCCCCGAACTATATACTACAGGTATACAAGACCTCCACCAATTATACACTACAGGTATCCAGGACCCTCAAACTATAAACTACAGGTATACAAGACCTCCACCAACTATACATTACAGGTATACAGCACCAACTATATACTACAGGTATACAGGACCCCCAAACTATACAGTACAGGTATACAGGACCTTCACCAACTGTACACTGCAGGTATACAGGACCTCCCTCAACTATACACTATAGGTATACAGCCCCCCCAACTATGCACTACAGATATGCGAGACCCCTAAAAACTATACATTGTGGGTATACAGAACCCCTCCAACTATGCACTACAGGTATACACTAATTCCACTGATTAACTCAGATGAAACAATACCTTTAGCTTGGCCTCCTGGGCACCTTAGAACAAATCTAATTAACACACTGACACTTTACACCCAGGCAGCGCCGGGTACATTTTCTAGTATATATATATACATACACACACACACACACACCATAGCAGGGGGTTACTATAGCAACACCAGCTGCCTCCTCAGTGTACTACACCAACTAGGAGAAAGCTCCAGAAAGAGGGCGGAGCTATTTTAATGAGCTCCCTATAAGAGGCAGCTGTGGCAGAAATTCCCTGGTTAGTGGAGTGCAGCTGTGGTAGAAGGAGTAACATCATTACCTGAGGAGACTACAGCCTGGGAGGTGACTGCAGCCAGTAAGGAGACTACAGCCTGTGAGAAGATCTCTGTGAGGACACTACAGCCTGTGAGGTGACTGCAGCCTGTGAGGAGATGTCTGTGAGGAGACAACAGCCTGTGAGAAGATCTCTGTGAGGACACTACAGCCTGTGAGGTGACTGCAGCCTGTGAGGAGATTTCTGTGAGGAGACTACAGCCTGTGAGGAGATCTCTGTGAGGAGACTACAGCCTGTGAGGAGATGTCTGTGAGGAGACTACAGCCTGTGAGGAGATGTCTGTGAGGAGACTACAGCCTGTGAGGAGATGTCTGTGAGGAGACTACAGCCTGTGAGGAGATGTCTGTGAGGGGATTACAGCCTGTGAGGAGATGTCTGTGAGGAGACTACAGCCTGTGAGGAGATGTCTGTGAGGGGACTACAGCCTGTGAGGAGATGTCTGTGAGGAGACTACAGCCTGTGAGGAGATGTCTGTGAGGAGACTACAGCCTGTGAGGAGATTACAGCCTGTGAGGAGGCTACAGCCTGTGAGGAGATGTCTGTGAGGGGACTACAGCCTGTGAGGAGATTACAGCCTGTGAGGAGGCTACAGCCTGTGAGGAGATTTCTGTGAGGAGACTACAGCCTGTGAGGAGATGTCTGTGAGGAGACTACAGCCTGTGAGGAGATGTCTGTGAGGAGACTACAGCCTGTGAGGAGATCTCTGTGAGGAGACTACAGCCTGTGAGGAGATGTCTGTGAGGAGACTACAGCCTGTGAGGAGATGTCTGTGAGGAGACTACAGCCTGTGAGGAGATGTCTGTGAGGAGACTACAGCCTGTGAGGAGATTACAGCCTGTGAGGAGGCTACAGCCTGTGAGGAGATGTCTGTGAGGGGACTACAGCCTGTGAGGAGATTACAGCCTGTGAGGAGGCTACAGCCTGTGAGGAGATTTCTGTGAGGAGACTACACGGAAATGCAGCCCCCACACCCCTAAATAATGAAGGACAACAGTTGGAATAAAAAGGCCGTGGCACTTTATTATGGGTAAACACAATAACAATGTTAAGCCCAATCAATAAATAAATAAATAAATAATAAATAAATAAGTAATAAATACCATACTCAGGGCTTAACGATAAAACCATGTCCGCCCGAAGGCAGGGCGACAATACCCCCCACTAGTAAAGTGCCACGACAAACTTGACTTTAATAAATAAGGGAGGGAGGGCGGGAGCAGCAATCTTCTTCTCTCACTCCACGCCGACTGAGCAGCGCAGGGCAGGTTCCCATATAAGTACTGCTTGAATTCTCCCTCACAAACTTAAGAGCCAATCACAAGCGCGGGCAGATAGTTATTTTTAGCTCTCCCTTTTCCCGCACATTTCCCATGGCCAATCACAGTAGGGTCTGTTGCTGGCCAGAAGTCCACACACACCTGAAAGATAAAAAAGGGGGGGGAGGGGAAGAGAGCACAAACCTGACAAGAACAACCGTACCTAATCTAACACTAACAACAATAACTTTACCATAAGGGGATGAGGGGCGCAATTCCGTGTGTCCCCCTTTGATAAAGGGGGGCCCTTTCACGGAAATGCAGCCCCCACACCCCTAAATAATGAAGGACAACAGTTGGAATAAAAAGGCCGTGGCACTTTATTATGGGTAAACACAATAACAATGTTAAGCCCAATCAATAAATAAATAAATAAATAATAAATAAATAAGTAATAAATACCATACTCAGGGCTTAACGATAAAACCATGTCCGCCCGAAGGCAGGGCGACAATACCCCCAAAAGCCCGGTCAGTTTACTGACCGGGCCCCCCTTCCAATCGTGCCACGGCACCCAAATCCACCATGGACTGGAAATGGGCATTTAAAATATCTGACCCAATGCAAGATAGATGCACTGAGTCAGACCAATAAAAGCCAGGGACATATCCTTCCAACTCTAAATGCCTGAAGGATAAACCTCCTAACGAGGTGATGAATCTGGATACAGCATAGTTAATTCTCTTTCTGATTTTCTCATGGAAGTACAGTCCTCTCTTTATCCAAGCCAGACGGGGGATAATTTCAGAAAAAATTAGAATACATTTAGGAAAAATGCACTTGAATAGAGATAGGTCCCTCTTTATTTCACATAGCAAATCAAGAGTCTTAACCTTTCCTATGTCATTACCCCCGGCATGTATAATTAAGATGTCCGGAGGAGGCAGAGCAGCGGCTAAATTCTGAAGGATGCAATATAAATCCCTCCACCGGAGGCCGCTATATCCAAACCATTGAATCTCGAATTCATCTCTGTTAAAACTGAGGTTAGCCCCATATGTGCGCTGCTCCGCTCTTTTAGCAGCCCATACTACAAACGAGTGGCCCAGAATCCAGACCTGTTTTTTACCGCCTAGGAGAGAAAAGAGAAATTAACTACAAAACTAAAGCTGGCCTAATATACAACTTAAAACGATTAGAATCCCAACGGCCCAACCTCCTGATCAACTGTTCATCTAACCCTGCAGAAGCAGCCTCAGTAGCTGCACCTATGCGAAAAGAGTGACTGGTGAAGCGCAGATTACCCAAACCCAAATTAACTAAACATAATCTAAGTACTCTGTTGAATTGATACCGGGTTACAAAAGACAGGTCCTCATGAATAAAAAGCACACCATCAATAGCAGGTCTGATTGCTAGATATGAACTTAGACACTTGATAGGACATACCTCAGAACCAGAAAAAGCATTAATACGCAGAACAGAACCCCTACCCAGCTGATCTGTCTTAGAAAACCTAATCAAAACACTCAAAATACCAGAGGAAATAGAAACATCCGACAACAATAAACCAGAAGGGGAGATTTTGCTAAAAGATACCAACTCACCCAACCTAAAAGCACCGAAAAAGGCCAGAGAGAACAATGCTTGAAATAAAACGACTTCAAAGTCAGAAGAACAGACTGACACCAAACTACCATGTAATTTTAACAGAAGATCAACAGTAATAGGACGACGAGCGTCAGGTGAAACCCGCCCTTTCTTATATCCCTTTAAAACCTGCTTGACAATGAAAAAACCAGAAACACTGCTGAAGCCAAATAATTTAAGGAAGAAAGAAACACCAGCCAACATTTTTACAATAGCAGAATGTGAAAGATGTTTACTAATCAGCATATTAACAAATGCTAAAGTCAACCAGACATCGTGCTGCAGATAATGCTCCTGTAAGGACAAGCAAAATACCTTCCATTGAGACCATGCGGCTGAGTAAGCAGCCCATGTGCGCGGAGCTACTGCGCTTCTAATGAGCTGAGCTGTTACTCCAAGATCAGGGACCACAGATGACTTGGACACGCTATGCCCTCCACTTCTGCCTCCGGCGCCAGACGCCTGAAATCTGTGAACTGACCACGAGACAGTGCATCAGCTATGGTATTTTTAGACCCTTGCAAATGTACAGCTTTAAGCCAAATATTGCATGACATACAATACAATACTATATGCCGTAATAACTTTACCACCATAGGTGATTTAGATGACAAACAATTGATTGCGTAGATTACACCTTTGTTGTCAGATCTCAACAGAATACTTCTATTACTGAACTCTCTACCCCAAATGACTAAGGCCACTAACACAGGGAACAGTTCCAACAAAACGATATTAGAACAAACACCTGCCTGAACCCATGCATCAGGCCACGGTTCAGCAGACCATTTACCAGCAAAGAAGGCGCCATAGCCATGCGCGCCAGCAGCGTCAGTGTATAATGACAACGCATCCGCTTCCACAAATTCGGGTAAAAACACAGTATGCCCATTAAAAGAGGACACGAACTCTAACCACATGCTCAGGTCCTCTTTTAAAGGTTTAGTAAGACGGACATGAGCACGGGGGGACTCCAGACCCGCAGTAGCTGCGTACAACCTTTTAGAGAAAACCCGCCCCATGGGAATAACCCGCACAGTAAAGTTCAGGAGCCCTAAAAGAGACTGTAATTCCTTCAATGTCACCTTGCTTTTTAATAACATACGCTCCAGTACACCCTTCAGTTTGAACAATTTCTCAGGTGGCAAACGGAACTCCATTTTTAAAGAGTCCAGAGTGATGCCCAGAAACTCCAAACAGTGACATGGACCAACCGTTTTGTCCTCCGCCAGTGGGATACCAAAAACCTTGGAAAACCAATTAAAATTAGACAGCAAATCCGCACAAGCGGAGGAGTCAGAACGGCCAATAAACAAAAAATCATCTAAATAGTGCACGACAGCGCCCTCTGGTACGCTGTCGCTCACTACCCAATGAAGAAAAGAAGCAAATGTCTCAAAATAATAACATGATAAAGTAAAATGGGTAAACAGCAATCGAAGTAAAACATATTATCAAAATAAAAACCGAGGGAGTTAAAACCGTCTGGATTAACAGGGAGCAAACGAAATGCAGATTTAATATCACACTTGGCTAAGTATGAGCCCACACCAAACAATCGTAGCACTTTGACAGCATCAGATAGAGAAGCATAAGAGACAGAGGCTAGAGATTTATCCGCATCATCATTCAAAGAATAATGCAACGGATAAGATAAGTGGTGAATCAATCTAAAAGTCCCGGGTTCTCTCTTAGGGACCAAACCCAAGGGGGAGATACGAAAGTCAGGAAAGGGGGGTGCGGAAAAGGGGCCCGCCACCCTCCCCTCCAAAACTTCCTTTCTTATTTTTTTCCTGACTATATCCTCATGTATAGAAACTGACTTTAGATTATTGATAATAATACAACCTTTCCCAGAATATGGTGGGACATCAAAACCTATAGCGAAACCCTGAACAATTAAATTAGCCTTCTGTCTGTCTGGATATTTGTCTAGGTACGGTAACATTTTTTCCAGTTTCACTGGAGTCGATGCTTTTGGCCAGCAATTCTTTTGTAGAGGGCAGCCCCTGTCCAGCTTGTGCAGCTCGCTTGAAACATCGTGACATGGAGTGCTGACCGCCACAAAAGGAACACTCGTGGCGATAGCGACAGTTGGAGGCCCATTTACAGGATCCCTCATTAAAGGCAAAACAAGTGCCCTTACGAAAAGTACCCTGCACAGAGGCCGGTGGTTTGGAGGCAGCGCTCCTCTGGGGTAACATCAAACTCAGCCATAGGCCTACATCTTTGTTTCCCCATCTAAGATTAGGGTGTACAGTAAGCTTCTGTCTAAATGCCTCATCGTAATAAAACCAGGCCATACCGCCGAAGCTGCGGTACGCCTCTAGAATGTTGTCCATATGTTGAAATAATGCAGAGCATAACTCTGGACGTTTCTCACCCATGACTGCACAGTATATAGCAAAGGCATGTAACCAATTAAATATGTACCGGGGTGGTTTCTTTCTATCATCTTCAGACTTATCCTCAGTTTTTTTAACCGCTACTTCTCTATTAGACGGTAACAATGACAATAAATCAATGAAGTCACCACGCCATATTTTATCCTTTACATTTTGCTGCAAATGAAAACCCAGTGGGGAAACTTCGCAGGCTAGAGCCTCTTTAACACAACATTCTGGCACACCAGCACTCTTTTCTATCACTGGCGTTACATTAGAAGCAGAGCACTCTAAGCCTGACACACTCACATTAGGGGCAGCACTTGAACTCTGAGACCACACATTTAAGAGAGATGGGTTACTAGGCAAACCCTTTGCCACTAGGGCGCAAAACTGTCTCACTGCATCATTGTTAACTAAGGCAGACATACTAACAGAAGGGACAGGACCCACATGAAGATTCTCACCCACAGCTGCTGACTCTGCTGCACCTCCGTGCTGTGGTGTATGGCTGTCACTGCTGGGCTGCTGTGATGACTCATCTCTGTGTGCTGGAGATCTGTGCCGCCTCCTGCTGGAGCTGCTGCCATGACGACGATCCCCACGGGCCCGAGACTCTTCAGGAGGGGGGGGAGGGACGGGAGCTGAGCCAGTTCTCTTACTGCTGCTCCTCCTCCTCTTCTCAGGACGTTCCCCATGTCTGTTCCTGGATCGATGATGCCTCTCAGCAGGGGCATCCGCTTCCTGCTCAGCCGGATCTCTAGGAGGCAGTATCCGACAGATGACCCTTCTCGATGGCCCCGCCTCTTCCTCTTCTGGTCTGGCCTCAGCAACTGTAGGCACCGGTTCCTGAAGGCATCTACGCAGCCATGCCTCTCCGCCTGCTCCCTCAGCCTTCCTCAGCAACTCAGCCAGAAGATTCTCCATCCCGGCGATTACTATCTCTTGCAGCCAGAACCGACAGGTAAGACTGCTGCCCCGCCGCTGCCCGGAGCCTGCTCTTTCTCAGTGAACTGGCTATGCTAATAAGCACCACACCGTCACAAGTTAGCTCCTTTACAGTGAGCTGCGCTATGCTAATAAGCACCACACAGACACAGGTCAGCTCCTTCACAGGCAGACAGCAGCAGCAGCAGCAATCTTCTTCTCTCACTCCACGCCGACTGAGCAGCGCAGGGCAGGTTCCCATATAAGTACTGCTTGAATTCTCCCTCACAAACTTAAGAGCCAATCACAAGCGCGGGCAGATAGTTATTTTTAGCTCTCCCTTTTCCCGCACATTTCCCATGGCCAATCACAGTAGGGTCTGTTGCTGGCCAGAAGTCCACACACACCTGAAAGATAAAAAAGGGGGGGGAGGGGAAGAGAGCACAAACCTGACAAGAACAACCGTACCTAATCTAACACTAACAACAATAACTTTACCATAAGGGGATGAGGGGCGCAATTCCGTGTGTCCCCCTTTGATAAAGGGGGGCCCTTTCAGCCTGTGAGGAGATGTCTGTGAGGAGACTACAGCCTGTGAGGAGATCTCTGTGAGGAGACTACAGCCTGTGAGGAGATGTCTGTGAGGAGACTACAGCCTGTGAGGAGATGTCTGTGAGGAGACTACAGCCTGTGAGGAGATGTCTGTGAGGAGACTACAGCCTGTGAGGAGATTACAGCCTGTGAGGAGGCTACAGCCTGTGAGGAGATGTCTGTGAGGGGACTACGGCCTGTGAGGAGATGTCTGTGAGGGGACTACAGCCTGTGAGGAGATGTCTGTGAGGGGACTACGGACTGTGAGGAGATGTCTGTGAGGGGACTACGGCCTGTGAGGAGACTACAGCCTGTGAGGAGATGTCTGTGAGGAGGCTACAGCCTGTGAGATGTCTGTGAGGGGACTACGGCCTGTGAGGAGACTACAGCCTGTGAGGAGATCTCTGTGAGGAGACTACAGCCTGTGAGGAGATCTCTGTGAGGAGACTACAGCCTGTGAGGAGATGTCTGTGAGGGGACTACGGCCTGTGAGGAGATTTCTGTGAGGACATTTACTGCAGTCTGTATACCAACTAATGGAGATAGTGTGACCTATGGGAGTTGTGGAGCCAAGGAGCTTATATTACTGGAGAACTTACCAAGACAACAAGCCTGATCTACTAAAGGCCCTATTCCACGTAACGATTATCGGCCGTATTCGACCGATATCGGACGTTACGGACGATAATCGTCCCGCGGAATAAGAGGCAACAATTAGCCAACATCGTTCTTGTCGGCTGATCGTTGAAGTCATTTGTCTTTTAACATGTTGAAAGACAAACGAGTTATATAGCAACGATCTGCTGCCGTTGCTCCGTGGAATAGGAGCGACAGCAGCAGACCGCCACTATATCCTATGGGCTGCCCAGACGATCAGCGATTACCCGGGCAGCTCCCCCTGGCACTCCCCAGACTCAACCAGGGAACTAGGAGCAAACGAGTGCTGACATCGCTCGTTTGCTCCTCACTGTCGGCCCGTGGAATACGGCCTTTACTCATCAAGGTATCACACTGAGGGGCAACTCCTCCACATACCCTTATGTATTCTGGGATCTGAAATGTTGTGGCTTACAGCTGCCAGATACCATTGTAACATCAGTGACACATCTCTGGCAGTCGGCCATTTTATAGAGATATTAAAACAAAGAAACTGTTCAAGTTATATGCTTCTTATGCTTTAACTTTAAGTAAAAGTCACTGTTGCACCTCACTGCCTCCACTCCCTGTTGTCTGATTGTCTCTGCACCTCATCATTATCAAGGGCTTCTCCATTATCACCTCAGAAAGCAGTAATAGAGAAGCCCCAGGGAGAACTACAAGTACCGTCACCACCATCTATAACACCCCAGGGGGAACTACAAGTACCATCACCACCATCTATAACACCCCAGGGGGAACTACAAGTACCATCATCACAACCAATAACACCCCAGGGGGAACTACAAGTACCGTCACCACCATCTATAACACCCCAGGGAAAACTACAAGTATTATCATCACCATCTATAACACCCCAGGG
The DNA here is from genome assembly GCF_027789765.1 of Dendropsophus ebraccatus. Lineage (NCBI taxonomy): Eukaryota > Metazoa > Chordata > Amphibia > Anura > Hylidae > Dendropsophus > Dendropsophus ebraccatus. The sequence goes on along the minus strand of NC_091463.1, from coordinate 102,147,046 downwards.
GGAACTACAAGTACCATCATCACAACCAATAACACCCAGGGAGAACTACAAGTACCATCATCACCAAAGACCTACTGTAGGTGCAGTCCCTTCCATAACCTCTGTGGCAGTATTTACCTTAGGAAGAGGGAGAGAGTTATTAGCTCTTGGCCTGTGACAGGATATTTCTCTGATTTAATAATCATACAATGCTACATATTCTCTCAATCTCCGGGGGAGGATCAGAACTGGGCTGTTTCCTCTGAACTTTGCTCAGAGATGAGGAAGAAGCTTGACTTACCTAGTGAACAGTGCTGATCATCTCCAGCAGGCAGACTGGCTCACAGATTGCAGGCACTCAGCCCAGGTTCTCTCCCTTTCTCCTGCACAGAGCACAATCTAAGCCCCGCCCCCGGTTCCTGTGTTCTGTACTTGATGTAGCTGTTACTAGAGGCAAATCTCCCCTGACTACAGATTGCAGAAAAGTGAGACACCTGGTAGCCAAGAATGTTGAGCTGTATATATATATATATATATATATATATATATATATATATACTGTATATATATATATCTTCACACTTTACATTCAGTCTCCAGCAGATGACACATTTTCTCATAATTGTTTCACTCTTCATTTCTTTTATTATCGCACACACACCACATAATGCAAACACATCGCAGACACCACACAACCCGGCTGATAATACGGATATAAGTGAGTGGCCTGGAAAGCTGCGGGCGATTATCGTACCCCTCACATGCCGTTATTTGTGGTCGGCGTTCGCGGTCGGCAATGATTTGGACGTCACGTAATTTGCAGTTAGATTTATTCGCTTTGCGTTTGTGTTTTCTCTCTATTGTTTGAGTAAATCAGAAACACCACATGTGCGGTGAGGATCCCAGTGAGGGGCGGCCGTGGCGGTCAGGGAGTAATGGTCGGCAGATGCTGTGATTATAGAGGGCGACGTGTCGGAAAGCCTCACATGTTCTTCTGAAGTTTCTCCGTGTGTGGAGATCCGCGTCTCTCCTTCTAATGGATAATTATACCGAGTGAAATGAATAAGATGACGGTAACTGGCTATAATGTATCGAAAACGTTATAATGAGAGGTTGGGTTTACAGTAAGGACGATGGTCATGATAACCACTTAGTGACCACAAAACTTGGGTTCTGAAAATGAGCATATCCCGCCGATGTGCTGAGGCAGAGAGTGAAGGAGATCTCACACATGTGGCATTGAGTACAGATACTATGTAAACATCATGTTTCACCCTCACATTTATCATATATGCCAGAGCAGCAATACATATATTCTGTATTAACATACATGTTGGGTGTCTGTCAGCAGTACCGCCACTCTGCAGGAGGCTCCAGAAGAGAAGAAGGTTCACTGACACCCCTAGGAAAGCTCTGATTATGTAATTGCCCATATATGGTAACTGCCCATGTATGGAAGTTTCATCATCAGACCCTCCCCAGGGCTTCCCGTCTTTGAGTAGGGAATTCCATTAGAGGTCTATACTAGATCCTCCCACCCCCAACATGGATGTTCCCCGGAGGGTTAAAATGTGATGTGAACAGAAGATTTTCTTTTAATAATAGGATGGAAAGGAAATAAGAACTTCCTGTATCTTTCTTGTTGAAGCCCCACCCATGAGGATCACTTCTATTGATTTAGGAGAATTGTCATGGATTATTGATAACTGTGGACTCTCTAGTCTTTATCACTGCTATAGTAAAAGTCCAATCCTTCACACTGAGCTCTATGACTACCCATAATCCTGTGGTGGAGGAGAAAATGTCTCATACCTTAGGAGATAATAGTTGTTTCCATATAAAGTTGGAAATGTAAATCCACCACTCCTTTTTCTGGGGAACACTGCATTAGTAACCCCGTCCTTCACTTTGACATAATATATCAGGAGCCTGAGGCTCAATGTTCTGTAATGTGATATGGAGCATGACCACTACATGATCACATTGTGCACTCTCATTCTCACTGCTTGGATTGGGGAATATTATATTAGTCAATTAGTCCTTATTACCTTTTTGTTTGTTCTTTTATTACCTTTTAGTTGGTCTATAGACTAATACAGAGTCACAGCTTCAGCCTCCGCGTGAACTTTCCTTGCACTTTCCGACATCAGCTCCTCTGGAGCCAACATTGTGGCTGTCATTCTCCGCGGCCCTGTCCAAGTGCTTTTATGGGGTGTGTGACATATGTTATAAGTTCCTTCTAGCCGGGTTATGTCATACCATAGATGCTATGGGAAACTGGAGCTCTGAGAACGACTGCTGCTTTCCTTATTATTAGAGTCCCCTGTAAATACATTGGGTTTGATTTCCCAGGTTATATAAGAAGTATTGTCAGGTCAGAGACGGTCTCAGCTTTTCGTGCTGAGAAGACAGGGTATTTGCTCCAGCCTGGCTTACACCACGACATTACTTTCCCTGCACACTCTTATGTTTCTCTATAGCTTTGGATGATTTTGGCCTCCATATTGTCCATCATTCCCCAAGTGTGATCCTCTTTAAAGGGTCACCTCAGTTTCTTCTCTCCATGTGATCTTTTATGTGATTTCTAACAATTTAGTAAATCACTTCATTTAGCAAAAATGACTTCTTACCCCTAGAAAAAAAACACGTCTTGGCCACTAGGTGTCTCACTTATTTGCAGACTCCTATCCACTGCCTGTTGTCGGAGAAAATTTGTCTCTAGTAACAAATTGAACAAGACAGATTCCAGAAAAAAGGGGTAGGGGCATACCATGTGAGAGAGAGAGCCTCCAGAGGATATGCACTCTGCACTCAAGTAAAGGCTACCCTCTCTTCTCTTTCCAACCCTTTCATTGCTTTACTGCTGATGTTTCTTTTATTTCTGCTCATAAAGCACACTGCAAATCCAGCAAACCAGTCACCTCTTCTCCACCACATGCTATCTATACTACTATTGTGTATAAATCATCCCCCGGCATAGTGCAGCATGCCCAGTGCCCAGGGCTTAGTAATTGCTGTGATGTTGCTGTTTCTTGCACTTCTGCTTTTACTGCACCTTGTGAACCCAGTGCATCAGTAACCCCTTCTACCCCAAACTTGAAAGCTGACTATCAGGGGTTCGAGGAGCCGGACCTGTGACATGTCGCCAAGAACTGGTCTCCAGAGGAGGCAACTCCATCCATTTGTAGCCTTTATCACCCTGCGGAAGCCCGCCCAGTTTAACCCTGTCTTCTTCCAACCAAGATCAAACTCCTTGTATCTTTACTGGCTAAGCGGGGGTGGGGTATTATCACTTGATTATTCGGGGGTGGAGCATATCGTGCAGTATAGAATTCTCTTAATCTTATAATTATTTGATGAACATATAACACCGAACAATGTTATTTGTAGATTCAACGATATCATTTTATTCTATATATTTCTTAGTATCAGTCATTAGTTACAGTGATGTGACATCGGGGATTACACAGAATTATTATTATTATTTTTTTGTCATTATAAAATGTGTTTCCACCGCAAGAGATAAAGTCTGATAAATGTTCAGAAATGATCAACCTAGACCTGATCAATGGTCTATATCAATGCTCCAATTAGATCAATGACCTTTTATAAGGAAGTGATGGTTTTACAGGGGTACTCTGGTGAAAATCTTTTTCTTTTAAATCAGCTGGTTTCAGAAAGTAATATAGATTTGTAATTTTCTTCTATTTAAAAATTTCCAGTCTTCCAGTACTTATCAGCTGCTGTATGTCCTGCAGGTAGTGGTGTATTCTCTCCAGTCTGACACAGTGCTCTTTGCTGCCACCTCTGTCCATGTCAGGAACTGTCCAGAGCAGCAGCAAATCCCCATTGAAAACCTCTCTGGCTCTGGACAGTTCCTGACATGGACAGAGGTGGCAGCAGAGAGCACTGTGTCAGACTGGAGAGAATACACCACTTCCTGCAGGACATACAGCAAGTGATAAGTACTTGAAGACTGGAGGTTTTTATATAGCAGCATATTACAAATCTATATATTCAGTTGATTTGAAAGAAAAAGATTTTCGCTGGAGTACCCCTTTATTAGAAAGGAAGAAGAAAAAGAACAAGATAAAGTAAAGTCTTAGTACATCCCATATTTCCCACTGATAGTGAGTGGTCAGGAAAGGATTTGGGGGGTCCAGGTGATTCCATCATTTAGACCAAGAACACTGCCATGGACCCCTTTCACCAGGAGCTTATGTAGGTGCGTGGGAATGGATAAGCGTTAATAAAAGTAATTATTATACAGGATAGAGAACCCCTCTTCTTTCCCCTAGAAAAGGCCCCACATCTGGTCACATCTGGTATTGCAGCTCAGCTTATTAGACATAAATGGGTCTCAGCTGCAATACCAGGCACAACCTGTGAGCTGATGTGGCGCTGTTTTGCTTGTCTAATCCTGTACATCCCCTCAAAAGCTTAAGGAAAAGAATAAGAAGCAGTGTGGCTCCCTAGACTGGCCGACTCTCTCTGTGACTTCTCTCTGTCGCCCAGTAAAAGCCTCTCAATATATTTTACAAGCAGCCAAAGCATTGTAATAAGAGGTAATGGGATTCCTGTGCTGGCTAATGGGTTCCTCCATACACATGGGGGCTGGGTGAGCTCATTGTACATTACAGCATAGACCCCCACCAGATGCATTATACCCCATTATATACAGAGCACTACCGTATATGCAGATCATTTAAAGCTTATAATATATTGGCTATAATGGTGTACAGTATCTCTGCCGCTCTATCAATGGCCGCTCTGGGTTATAGGATTGGATTACACTAAGCGTGTGAGGGTAACGCGATCCCGGTGTCTGGACGGCGTCTTGTGATAATCTGGAAACTCCTGTATCAGGAATAATTCAGATGATATAATGTCAGACATGTCTGCACCATGGAAGCCGTCCAGTCATTGCATAACGCTGTGCAGATCTGCCATCCTCACCCGAGCAAAGCCAAATTACCACCAATACCCTTCCAGTCCACCCCACCCCCCGGGGCTGCAGCGATCACACGACTATATACCCAATGACTGGCACCAGTGGCCACATACTAATAAGACTAAAACAGCAAATTGAAGATAACTCAGACAACCCCTCTTATAGGAATCAGTCTGAGCTGTCAAGGAAAATTCTGATCTGTTTTCATTAGAAACCAGAAGAATTAGGATTGCAGCTCTGGAGCATGTCATAGGGTGTTGCTAATGTAACGAATTTACATAGTGAGTCAGCGTTTTACATGGATCGCTGTAGTTACGTGGATCATACCCTTTTTTACTCATTTGACGTCCATCATTTTGAGCCCAAATAACGGCCGTTATTTCAAAACAACAGCAGTTATTGTGTTATTTTTTTAAATAACATCCATTATTTGGCCTTGAAATGAGGCTCGTCCAAATAAAACTGCCATAATCTGCTCTTATTCTTGGCTTCATAGGTGATGATCTAGGAGAGCAAAAACTATACGGAAATGTTCTTTATTTGGACTTGGCAATGTCTACCATGGCGTCAACTGGTAAGCCAGGACTCCCAGACGGATAGAAGTTTTCAAAAGCAAATCTAGTTTCATGGGTATCCTAACATTTTCGTCATCAGACAGAAGCCGATCCTATACATGAGCTGTGGGTCCAACAATCTCTCCACCATCACCATGCGTCAAGCCCATTACAATGCGGAGAGGGGATAGCTAAATATCCAGGGACTCAGGGCGACAAGTCGACCTGACAAATATAAGAACCCGGCAATGGAGAAAATTCTGGGTTAATATTTTATTGATTATAAAAACAACATACAATCTTCTCCATTGCAGTTGAAGTGGTTGACGCGGCACGTATATCCGACAGTTTACATTGTAATACTGACATTCCTAGCGTTAGTTTCTATTATATAATAGCTGAGAACTATTTTGGTCATTCAAAAAAAAAATTGAATAATTTTTGTCAGATTTTTTTTTCCAGTATATTTTTCTAAAACAATGCAAAAAGTCCAAGAACCACAAATCCTTAACAATCGCTTTAAATTAAAATATCACAAAATAAATAGAATACAGCCATTTAAAAAAAATAAGAATTTTTCTTTCGAAGAGATACATACACATATATATACATATACACATATAAATCCATTTGCTTAAAGGAAGGGAAGGAAGGAATAACTTTTTTTTTATATATATATATATAAAGACAATACTGTTTCCTTTGTACTATATGACTCTGTAGGGGTATAGGCTTTTTCTTATAGAAAGTGCTATTATGAAAGGTTCGTCATTAATACGTTGTGCTCTTGAGGGCATTGAAGAGTTAACAAAGAACATGTACACACAACAATGATAAGTCCGTGATGAGATTTTCCCCTCTCGGGAAGGTCCCTGGTATCTGGTTTAATGGACGTTGGATGAGAAATGTTTGTCCTTTAGGATCTGGGCAAAGATGAAGAACTTCCAGTGGCCTAGGTGTGTTCTGGGTCTACTCCCAATGACTTCGCTGTGTAGACAATAAGCTGTGAGGAACGAGGAAAGTATCATTTTGTAGTCAAGATCTTATGTCCTACATAATCTAGTGGAAGATGATGTCCTACATTTTTGCACCGATGGTCTGAACTTGGCTGCAATAGGTCTTTTTGCTAGTACATTAGTAGATTTTATTCCGATCTGGTGGAAGCTGAAGGAAGTCTGTGACAACAAGTTAGAATAAATTGGCTGGTTGTCCTCCAGGTCTTCAAAAAATTGACTTGGCTGTGATGACAGAGCTGAGAAGAATAAGGTTACGACAGTTTTCTAGAGAAGACCTGATGTCCTACATGATTTTGATGAATAATTTTGGCACTGATGGCCTGGCCTTGGCTGTTATAAGTAATTCTGCTTAGTAGATGTTTTTGTTTTTTAGGACCTGGTGGAAGCTGAGGGTCCAATGTTAGATATGCAAGCTGTCTTCTGGTAGAGAACGTCTTATGTTATACATGATTTGTACAATACCAATGGATGTCCAACATATTTTGCACTGATAGACTGGTCTTAGCTTTGTATTTTTGCTTAGTAGATGTTTTGTCCTTTAGGATCTGGATCTGCGTTGGGGGGTGTTAGTCCTTTGTCATCTAGTGTTATGAATATTTTTTTTATTGATGGACCAGCCTTATCTGGGATAGTTTATGGGTAGAAAATGGTTTTGTCATTGGAATCTGGTAGAAGGTAAAGGGCTACCAATGTATTTTGGCTTTGGTTGGATTAAGTGTCTATCAGGGTCTTCAGGGCTGTCAAGGCAGTGAGCTCAGACGTATAAGGCAAAGACACTTGCATTGAGAAGATGTTAGCAAATTTTATTGTCTCATGAAAACCGATAGACCTCAATTTTTTTTTTTTGACTGGCCTACCATTGTTGGAAGCGATAAAAACTTCCAGATCTTCTGCAGTAGGCACAACCATAGAGATAGTGAGTTGGAGAGTATAAGGCAAAGACGTGGCATAGAGAAGACCTTAGTGCAATAGCATCTGAGCCGGTCTTGATCCAGTGGTAATAAAACAAACTTTCCTGAGGAAACAACAAAGACCAACTTAATTCATGAGAACAGATGAATGGCCTGGATCCTAGAAGTCAGACAATCCTTTTCCTGGAGCCACATCCCAAAATCCATCGACTTGTCCAGTGACCACCAAACACAGACGGATCGGAGAGACACAAGACAGGGGAACGGCTTTTCTTTAATGGTTTTCATTTCACCTCAGGGTCCATAGTCGCACAAACCAAATATTGCAGTGGAAAGGGACAAAGTTCATTCCAAGCCAACTGGAAAAAATCCAAAGCAAATGGTTTAGTCAGGATCACATAACAGAAAGGATGTTTTACATTCAACTCAACGTCGGTCTTCAGGGTTTATATATAGAAATTATATTAACGTCTTGACCTCTGAGCTGCAGACATGACAAGACTCACACAACATTAGCCTCTTTAAGTGACCATCTCAGTCCTGGAAAGAACAAACCTATTGAACGTTTCCCTCCCCAAAACCCAAACATGACCTAGGGCCACGTTGGGGCAGATTTACCAACACTAAGAAGAAGGTGAACCAACTTTACTAGAGGGGCTCAGGATATTTGGTAATCTTGCCACATCTCTAGTCTGTTAGTCTAATCTGTAGTCTGCAGTTTTAAGGTTATCTAAGGCAATGAACAGTTCTCTCTCCTTACCTAGAATGGCATGGGGCCCTTGTGGGACAGTCGCGGCCTTTGGCGTCTCAGTTTCCTGTAGGCTCCTTGACGCTGGGGCATTGCATGACGAGTGTTCTTTGGGTTGACCAACGTCCTTATATTCTGCTCTTCATCCTTTCTGTCTGATCCTTCAGCCAATGGAGCTAAAAAAAGAAAGATATCATAAAGATGAGATTCCAAGCCCTACTGGAAAACCATTTTGGACGCCTTAAAGGATTGTCTACTGTAAGCATGACAACTATTGTGCTCATTTCCAGAAGAAATCACAACTAATGTTGAGCAGAGAGATCGAACTGTCACTAGTGTCGAGCGGAGCAGTGGAACTTTTTGGGTTCGGAAATGTTCTCTAAAAACCCAACGCTCCCTATTTGACTCCATGCAGTTGCAGAAGTTGGATGCCACCCTAGGGAGTCCTGGAAAACATGGATACAGCCTATGGCAGTGAACAATTGAGCCTCTCTGCTCAACACTACTTGTCACCAGTGACCGATAAGGATTAATAGGATGGATGTCATCTGACCACATTGTCATTGGAATGCAACCTCCAATAGAGATCGAAGTTGCATGAAGGTATCTGCTCATATAGAGAAAGCAAAGGAACCTCAGAGCTCCTCTGACATAGCTTTAAACATATTGGTTTATAAGGGGTTAACACTTAACACCCTGCCCCCCCCCCCTCCATCCGCAGTAAATGAGGCAGGTCTAATACTTTCGAGTATTTTAATCCACTGCAAAAACCTTTACTTTGAAACATTGAATCGCTCCCACATATTGTCAGGACTTCAGACGGGGCAATTACTCTAATGACATTCGTTTTCCTGCGCTGAATCGGCTTTGTGAGCTGCAGTTTATAAGACTTCATGTAGTTACAATGGGAGCGGAACAGATACTTTATTTCTTACATTGTAACATATTGTAAACAGATGCAACCTCAATATATCACAGACATTGTTTGTTCCGCCCTGTGGCTAAATAAAAGGGTCTGGAGCTGGAATCTGGGGGGGCGGGTGGGGGATGCTAATCCTGTCTCATTCATTCAGATTTTCTCATAAATAATTCTTCCTCAGTTATCTGGGTGAGACGACCCCGTCCTGCACCCTCTCATTAGAACTGTAGCCTGTCTACATCTATTGTTGCACCGATCACTACAGATCAGGAGCTTTGCTCTACTTTCCGCTTTTGTTTATTATTTTAACAAAGAATTATAGAATAAAAACTATTCCAAAGAGTTAAAAAAAAGTTTTTCCCTTATGATAAATTGTGCATTAATTGTTGTGGTGCAGATATTAATTTGCATCTATTGGAATAGGAAGAACAAATTGCAACCACCAAGGGAAGGCTATGGGGTTTACCATAGGGCATATGCTTCTGCAAGAATTCTTGTTTTCAGAATCAATGCAATTTATAGATTCTGCCGAGTGTTTTTTTATATTTTATGGCACCATTGTATGAACATGGTGATAAAGCCCTTATGGGACACCCAGCTCTAAGTGCAAGGCTTGTCAATATGTCACAATCAATAGATGTACCTCACACCTTACTAATAGCAACAGCTCATGAGCTAAAGGGCCTGTATAGTTATCCCCAGCTATGGACATCCTATGTCTTCTGGACACTATGGGCCTCCAATCCTATATACTTCATTGTCCAATTTTTATATTTAACAGAATTAAAAAAAATTCAAAGGATACTGATAATCATCCAAAATTATACCACTAATGTAAAGTATACCACTAATAAAAAAAACCTACAAAGTGAGGATTATTAACCCACATGGTTAATAAATAAAAATCAGGCTTTGCAAGAATACTTTGTAGTCTTTGGATAACGCGCTTACGTAACGTAGAGCGGAGTAAGAGACTTGCATCTTACATAAGTGAGCGCTTCCTCTCCTCTTGTAAAATGTAAGATTTTTAATCTGCTCCCCCACCCCTCGCATTGTATAGGGATTACACAATGCCGGCAATTGAAGTCAGTTGTCGGCACAGCAGGACTTGCTTCCAATGATTGGGATCACAACCTTATGGCATGCAGCCTATATATGTAAACTGAGTTATTGTACACAATGGCACGCATAATCCTTCCACATATGTTGGCCTGTGCAGTTTTTTCTCCCCCTACATAAGACTTTTCCATGGAGATTTTCATTAATTATTCTTTTCAAAAGGGCACTTATACTACAAGCCGGGCCGGCAGAGCTCTGAAGCCCCCTTATGTTAGAGGATGTGGATTTAAGGCTTGCAGTCTGGTTGCTGTCATCTTATGTCTCATAAGGACGTGGGAATGAAAAATCTATTCTATTGTGCTCTGTAATGATTTCTGTAATGTGGAGGTGCACAGATTCTACTATAGACCCTATGAATATAGAATATTGCCTGTTAAGCATTAGATCTATATTGCCACTTGCCCCTAAGGGCAATAAATATTGTCCAATACCACTACAACCCAACAAAAGCATCTAAGCTCCATTGTATCCGTTCTGTGGGGTTGAAAAAGACCCCATTGCGGTACCAAACACCATCTATTACTATGGTAATTGTACATCTTAAGTTTCTAAGAGGCCATAAATAATTCCAATTGATTATGAAATACAATTGTAACTATTTATGGCCTCTTGGGAACGTCTAGAAGTATTCATTGTATTGGTCGGGATAGTGAAGAGTATACGCATCTTATCTCTGCTCTTTATTTGAATCTTTTTAACATGTTGAGCAATTTTGCAAATATAATTAGACATTAAGCAACAGCATTGCATGTTTCCTCCAGCTAGGCCCAGAGCTGCACTCACAATTCTTCCCAAACTGCTGTGAATTGATAAATGTGACTAGCAGAGCTCTGGCCATGCGTCCCTCGCTGACTGCACCACATATGTGACTGTATTGCTGGGTGTAACTGTAGTGTAAGACATACAAGACATACTCAGAGATAAAGTACAGTAAAGAGTGTGTATAGCTAGGCTTGTATGCGTCACCGCAGACTGTGAGCAGAACCTTATTCATCGCCATGTGGAAACATGATCATAAAACTTGTTTTCGCCCCTAGAATCTTCTGTTCCTCCAGCACTGACACTGAACACCGCCAGCCTGCCCGCTTTTTACGCTTTCCAGGAATCGAGCTCCAGTGACATGAGCGTTCAGTCCAGAGTTATTTTTGTGGCATTCGAGTAAGGAAATGAGATGGAGGGCGTCCCAGTATATTGCTCATTTTCCTGGATTACTCCAGTAATAGTGCTAATGATTGTCGGGCAACACAAGAGACATTTTCAGGTTTATTTTGCAGCCAAGAGGAAAGATCATTTGCGCTTTTGTATCATTTCTGGAAGCAAACTTTGTGAATTAGTGAGGAATCTGCTGTCAGTGCATGGAGGGGCCTGGCATGGCGCCAGCCTGGCACTGAGCGCTTGTATTGGAGCAGACAACCTAATTGTCATTACCCAGGCAGGAGTCTAATGGAGGGTTTTGTCTTGTGCCGAGGGCTTTGTATTTTACAATTATTTGGAGAGATGTTTTAACTTCGACTAAACTCTAATGACGCTTTCAACTTCCTATTCACTTTTCCGATTTAATTGACAGTGCGCTCCGAAACCCAAATTCCCAGTTGCGTTCACTTTGTTCATTGTATGAATACCTTTATGTAGGACAAAGGTCAGGTCCTAATTTCCTGTAACCATGCATCACGTCTTTCTATGCCTTCCACCGTACATGCCAAGCAGGGACCTAGATTAGCTGCTATTCGGGAGCGAAGAAGCTTTAGGCGATGTGTCGGGGAGAAAATAAAGGAAACTATCAATGAATCATAGATTTTTATTAGTCCATCTCCAAGTTCCTACAATGTTTGAAGTGGCTCCAGAGACCTTGGTCCTGAATATCTCCATGCCCACAACGTCCAACATGTGGAATCCATTTTCAATGTAAAAAAACTCTTGTCAGGGAAGTGTGGTCTGAGGTTATCCCCATTCACTACCCAATGGCATCAATGGGTCATTATTGAGCACTCAGGGGGTCTACCTTCTAGATGCATCAGACCTCTCTTTCAGGAAAGCAGATGACTTCCATCTTTGTTCTTCGACACTAAATATCTGACACAGAGTCTACCTGCACAGATGTGGATCCTCCGAATTGCTACATTGAGGATCAGAGTCTAAAGCGACATCTGAGGATAGAAGATTCTAAAGCAGATTCTAAGAACCAACATTTAGGATCAGAAGTGGATTTAGACAAGACAAAGTCAGGACAGGCACAGTTCACTCACAAACCATAGATGGGAAAGGTCAGGACAGACAGAGTTCTCCTATGGCAGTAAGCAGTCAAGAGGTCGGAATAGGCAGTATACAGACAGATGAGGTTAGGGAGGTTAAAGTAGAAGTGGGGGCCATGACTGCGAGTGACCACAACATTATACAGTGTAGCCATCTAGAAAAAAAAAAAATCTAAATGTATCAACTAACTTTTCAGTCATCTTCCACTTTTGGGTCATTATGGCCCCTTTTGCCCCTATTATTTGCCTAAATAAGCAAGTCCATATGAGGACAACCTTGTAGAGTAGATAGTAATATACTTGGGGTATAGTTACTGATTTATATAATATGAAATAGCAGAAGGCCCATAAATGTCTCCCGCGGCCTGGAGGATCAATGAGCCGCCGCGCTCCACCAGATCTGTGCCGGACCTTTAGTATTTCCAGGCTATGTGATATATCATCTCGCTCCAATGTAAATTATCATTACAAGAAATCACAGCAAGACTTCTGATCCAAGGAACTTCAAAGAGAAGCCGGCAGCGTAACCTTTCTCCAAGATCTGACATTTACTCCTCTATTTACTGATGATCCTGATTTGTGCTCAATAAAAGTTAAAAAAAAAAATAAAGAGAAAACCTTTCTGCCTCTGGTAACATTTGTTCTTAGAACATAAATATCCTGCTTGATCTTTGTGACTTTGTGAAGTTTGGAAGTTTACAGGTGTCTCAGATTAAGATGGAGGAGCGTCTGTCATTGAGCTCCTTGAGGAGCTGCTGGTGCGGAGGCACTGGTCTGAGCCCGCATACTGGTGTTTCTGTACTGGAGTCATGCTGGGCCAGGTGACAGAGGCTGGAATTCTGAGACAGGCGGCAGGTACCTGTGTTTACTGAAGACTTCAATGGGGTTGTCCATGCTGGGCTTTCTGGACTGGAATCTGAATGATGCTGAGAGATCTGGAGAGCGAATCCTTCGGCATCCCATCCATGTATCATATCTGCTTCTCAGACATTTACACACTGAAACTTCCAGACAAGAAAATGCAACACAACCCATTGATGTGAATGGGGGTTGTGTAATGCTTGATCTCACCAGTGGTGGCGCTGCAGGAAAACTGAACACTTACTGCTTGTTTCCTGATCACTGGTGGATACTTAGCGATCAGAATATTATCAAGGAACCCCGGTAACAAAATCGAGAACTCTGTGGGAATTATAATTCAATAGAAACGAGAGGAAACAAACGTTACCTCCAAGGTTAGAGATTCTGTATCTCCTACATTGCGTACGATTGTGCATCTCAATGCTTCAATGAAGCAAACACCAGACTTCTTCAATGCTCTGTTAAGCAGAATCCTATCACAGGTCACTGGTCTGGAACTTGTTGGAAGTCACTGAAACCAAGTAAGACCCCTGGCCAGATGTATCTTACAGCATAGGCTTATCGTCAGGTGTTCTGCTCTAATAGAAGGACCTTTCTGTAACCACAGTTGGGCTTCATATCTTGGCTTCTTCCTCAAGAACTCTGAGGTCATAAAGATCATCCAGTGGGTACTGCAGTACAGGCTGGGATGGCCGGTCTCTTATTACGTGTGAACATAGCCCTAGACAACCCATCCCCGTTATGTTGCACCATAGATGTAAAGATGACATGAAGCTTACTACTACTACTAGTAATAAAATATATTCTATCCCACTTCTCCTCTATCAGCAAGGCCCAGGGGGATCGCGTATAGAGAGAAGTTTTGGAGTTTCCATCTAATTTTGCATGTAATGAAAGGATGAGGTGGTGGATGTAACAGTGGGCGGTCTGTGCCACCGCCGGGTATCATCACCATCCTGCTCTTTGCTCTGTACTGGAATAACCAGACAAAATGAGTTTTGTTAGTGGAGTGAATGAGCCATTGTCTCCCAAGTGGGACAGGAAAAGCCGTGCATCACGTTTCTGTCCTCAGTCGCCCATCTCTTCTTTAACCCTGCGTCCCTGAAGTGTTCTCCATTCACAGCAGAGTCCCGAAAAGCGAGATCCATGAAGTGTCAGACTCCATCGACAATAAGAGAAGGGGGGGTTACATATAGTAGTAATTTATAATTCACCAGATGATGTTCACAACTATAGACCACACAGGGATGAAAGAAAGCCATAAAACGCCATTGATTATAAGGGGAAGCCGTTAGGTTTGTGTCCCGGCTACAACCAAAGACAATGGGGGCTCCAAGTGGCCTCATCCCCCTTCAGTCTGATGGAAGAACAATGAAACCTTTCATCATAATATTTATTAGATTCCGATACATTTAGTTACATTTCTCTATCACAGTAAACTTTCACAGGGAGTTCCCCTTTAAGCCTCTTGGTGTATGGCATCCCTCTCCCCTGCACTGTACGGTATTATTGGAGCGCTGCAGGTCGGTATATCTCAGCTCCATTTCTTCTGTAAACTTTCTGTTTGAGATGACTGATTACATTAAACAAACAGCAGAGTTCCTGCCATGGGTGTACAGTATATGTGAGTATCCGCACGTCCCGGCTGTAGGTACAAAGACTGAAGGGTATCCTATCCTCAAGGTCACTCCTGTATCTAAGCCGAAAATGTAACCAGGAGGCCCAATGACAGGTGTCAGCTCTGGCGGCAATGGCCTGACATAGGATATAACTCCGCTACAGGACTGTAATGTGCTGCTGAAAGACATGGAAGAATCCTCAGCCTCAGAAATGATTCACTCTGCGTGGATCCTATTATTATTCCACTGATGTTATTGTATATAGGGGGCAGTATTATAGTAGTTATATCCCTGTATATAGGGAGCAGTATTATAGTATTATATTCCTGTATATAGGAGCAGTATTATAGTAGTTATATTCCTGTATATAGGAGCAGTATTATAGTAGTTATATCCCTGTATATAGGAGCAGTATTATAGTAGTTATATTCCTGTATATAGGAGCAGTATTATAGTAGTTATATTCCTGTATATAGGAGCAGTATTATAGTAGGTATTTCCCTGTATATAGGAGCAGTATTATAGTAGTTATATTCCTGTATATAGGGAGCAGTATTATAGTAGTTATATTCCTGTATATAGGAGCGGTATTATAGTAGTTATATTCCTGTATATAGGAGCAGTATTATAGTAGTATATTCCTGTATATAGGAGCAGTATTATAGTAGTTATATTCCTGTATATAGGAGCAGTATTATAGTAGTTATATTCCTGTATATAGGGGCAGTATTATAGTAGTTATATCCCTGTATATAGGAGCAGTATTATAGTAGTTATATTCCTGTATACAGGAGCAATATTATAGTAGTTATATCCCTGTATATAGGAGCAGTATTATAGTAGTTATACGAACTGGAGAGAGTGGAACGGCTGCACATCCCATCTATGGCTGATACTAATGCCGCTAGGCCTATATTAAAAATCAACACCAGAGTGTCTGTATATGAATTGATCAAGCCATATTGCCCCGTGTACCACCGCGCAGGTCCTCTGGTCCACACGGGTCCCTACGCTAACTCCACACCGTGTCGGTCAGCGACCGCCAACCCCGCAAAGCGTGCACGTGCAGGGAAGGGAGGCCATGGAACGGCCCTGCAACCCCAATGTCACAGGACCAGACCCAAAAAGCCCCACCAAAACCCAGCCAGCACCACCGGCGGGGAAGGCTGCCCCCAAACGACACAAGTATGGATATGGTATTACACTTACCATTGCTGCTCTCACAGAATGGGGAAGACATAGGGTCCAGACATGTGAGCACAGACATATCCTGCTAATTTTGGTCATGTGGGTCTTATAAAGGAGTGCTAGCTGTTCAGAGAGGGAGAATTGTGAAACACGAACTGGAGAGAGTGGAACGGCTGCACATCCCATCTATGGCTGATACTAATGCCGCCAGGCCTATATTAAAAATCAACACCAGAGTGTCTGTATATTTTTTCCCATTCTGTTTGCTGCAGCTATGGTGAGCGCAATACCTTATCCAGACTTGTGCTGCTTGGGGGCGACCTTCTCCGCCGGCGGTGCTGGCCGGGTTCTGGTGTGGTGTTTTTGGGTCTGGTCCTGTGGCATGGGGGTCGCAGGGCCGTCCCATGGCCCCCGTTCCCTGGCTGTGCACGCCTGCGGGGTTGGTGGCCGCTGACTGGCACGGTGTGGACTTAGTGTAGGGACCCATGTGTATCAGATACCGGCACGAGGTACATGGGGCAGTATGGCTTGATCAATTCATACACAAAATTCTGATGTGTTTTTTATTTAGCCAAGCGGCACTAGTATCAGCCATAGGTGTGATGTGCAGCACTCTGTTTCTTCCCTGAGCCACATTATAGTAGTTATATTCCTGTATATAGGAGCAGTATTATAGTAGTATATTCCTGTATATAGGAGCAGTATTATAGCAGTTATATTCCTGTATATAGGGAGCAGTATTATAGTAGTTATATTCCTGTATATAGGAGCAGTATTATAGTAGTTATATCCCTGTATATAGGAGCAGTATTATAGTAGTTATATTCCTGTATACAGGAGCAATATTATAGTAGTTATATCCCTGTATATAGGAGCAGTATTATAGTAGTATATTCCTGTATATAGGAGCAGTATTATAGTAGTATATTCCTGTATATAGGGAGCAGTATTATAGTAGTTATATTCCTGTATATAGGAGCAGTATTATAGTAGTTATATCCCTGTATATAGGAGCAGTATTATAGTAGTTATATTCCTGTATACAGAAGCAGTATTATAGTAGTTATATCCCTGCTGTGAGCGCGTATGGCGTCCTCTCACTGTTTGTAACCAGTCTGTATTCCTATTTTGGATGAAATAAAGTGTATGCTATATGAAGACATCTATTGGTGAGTGCCATATCTCTTTATACCTCTCTTGGACAAGATATATTACTACTACATATAGATATAGAGCACCACCGATGTCAAGCAGTTTTTGCATCCACATAGTCCGTGTCCCCAGTACCTCTGATATCACAGCCGTAGTGCCGATTTCTCCTTCTACCCTGCTTGCTTGCTATAGTAGTTATATCCCTGTATATAGGGAGCAGTATTATAGTAGTTATATTCCAATATATGGGAGAAGTATTATAGTAGTTATATCCCTGTATATAGGAGCAGTATTATAGTAGTTATATTCATGTATATAGGAGCAGTATTATAGTAGTTATACTCCTGTATATAGGAGCAGTATTATAGTAGTTATATTCCTGTATATAGGGGGCAGTATTATAGTAGTTATATCCCTGTATATAGGAGCAGTATTATAGTAGTTATATTCCTGTATATAGGAGCAGTATTATAGTAGTTATATTCCTGTATATAGGAGCAGTATTATAGTAGTTATATTCCTGTATATAGGAGCAGTATTATAGTAGTTATATCCATGTATATAGGAGCAGTATTATAGTAGTTATATTCCTGTATATAGGAGCAGTATTATAGTAATATTCCTGTATATAGGAGCAGTATTATAGTAGTATATTCCTGTATATAGGAGCAGTATTATAGTAGTTATATTCTTGTATATAGGAGCAGTATTATAGTAGTTATATCCATGTATATAGGAGCAGTATTATAGTAGTTATATCCATGTATATAGGAGCAGTATTATAGTAGTTATATCCCTGTATATAGGAGCAGTATTATAGTAGTATATTCCTGTATATAGGAGCAGTATTATAGTAGTTATATCCTTGTATATAGGGAGCAGTATTATAGTAGTATATTCCTGTATATAGGAGCAGTATTATAGTAGTTATATTCCTGTATATATGGGCAGTATTATAGTAGTTATATTCTTGTATATAGGAGCAGTATTATAGTAGTATATTCCTGTATATAGGAGCAGTATTATAGTAGTTATATTCCTGTATATAGGAGCAGTATTATAGTAGTTATATTCCTGTATATAGGGGGCGGTATTATAGTAGTATATTCTTGTATATAGGAGCAGTATTATAGTAGTTATATTCCTGTATATAGGAGTAGTATTATAGCAGTTATATCCCTGTATATAGGAGCAGTATTATAGTAGTTATATTCCTGTATATAGGGGCAGTATTATAGAAATTATATTTTTGTACATTCAAGTTAATTTACATTTTATAAGCCATAGCAGATCTCAGACTGCCGCTGTAATAGCGTGAGTAAACCATTCAGTTAGATTAAAGTGTCTTGCAGTATTTAGGTTTTGATAGATAAGCATCCAGAATGTGGCTGATTCTCACTCATGATATGGGGCTGGAGCTCTTCTGCATTCGTCCTATGGCACGCACTAGTGATACTATCTGCCCATAATCCTTCCTGGTGTGTGAGCGCTGGCTCTACCTCTATATTACCTGACTTAGTTGGGTAAACAACCCATGAAGGAGATAAAGTCGAGGTCAGACGCGGTGTCAGGGGGGCATCTCCTATAGACCCTCGGGGTGTGTTCCCTGACTGATCTCGCTGTGTGTCTTCACTAATGGGATTTGTGGAGATCTCGGTATAAGTGGGAATTTTAAGTTGCTGCTGGTAGTAAACAAGGTTTTAGGAAAAGACGCTGAAGGTTTCATATGATGGAGACGTCAGTAGTCACACATGGATGAGTCAACTGGCATCCTGACGTCTTCTCCTTGTTTCGGGCTTTTCCCACCATCATCCATCACTATCTAGAGTATAAGGGATAAGTGACTGATCAGTGGGGTGATGGCTGCTGATCATAGGAATGGGATCCTGCTCCATTCCACTATATAGGCCCAATGAAAAGAGTTGAGGACTGTACTTATCCATCTTTCTCAGACCCAAAGGGTTGAATGAAGCAGCAATGCACATGCTCCACCACAGCTCCATTCAGGGGAACACCAGACCCCCATTGTCTTGGGTGGTAGGACCTCCACGTATCAGACACTGGTGGTGGGAAAACCTTAGATAAATTAATGGGGTACTCGAGAGAAAAAAATATTCTTTTAAATCAACTGATGTCAGAAAGTTATACAGATTTGTAATTTACTTCTATGTAAAAATCTCCTGTCTGCCAGTACTTATAAGCTGCTGTATGTCCTGCAGGAAGGGGTGTATTCTCTCCAGTCTGACACAGTGCTCTCTGCTGCCACCTCTGTCCATGTCAGGAACTGTCCAGAGCAGGAGAGGTTTTCTATGGAGATTTGGTGCTGTATTGGACAGTTCCTGACATGGACAGAGGTGGCAGCAGAGAGCACTGTAAGACTGGAGAGAATACACCACTTCCTGCAGGACATACAGCAGCTGATAAGTTCTGGAAGACTAGTTTTACATAGAAGTTAATTACAAATCTGTATAACTTTCTGACACCAGTTACTTTGAAAATAAATAAATAAATGGAGTACCCAAAAGAAGTAATATCAGATGGGGCTGGGTTCACACTTTGCAGTAGAGTTTTGCTGTGACTTCGGAAAGTTATGACAAAACCGTGACTTAACCTATCACATCCGAAACATGTGAACACAGCCTAATGTTCTATAAAAGTGATGGGGAACCTTGTCTCTCCAGCTGTTGCAAAACTACAACTCCCATCATGCCTGGAGAGCCAAAGATAAAGCTTTACCTATCCAGGCATGATGGGAGTTGTAGTTTTACAACAGCTGGAGAGACGAGATTCCCCATCCCGGGTCTATAACTTTCCAGACCAGAAACGTAAAGAAACTCCCAGCATCTGAGGCCAATCCTGAGGGAGTGCTGCGGTTCTCTCCCGGTAATCCGCACTGTCTGACCCCGGCTGGAGATTCTATTACTGCACCCAGCTGTGCGGACATCGGGGAGAGGAGGACCAGGAAATTCCAGCCTGATGGAACTGAGGGAATCTTCTCTGGTCACGTCTGACACCTGGACGGGAAACAATCTTACAGTAGTCGCTGACTTCCCTTTGGAACAACTTTCTTACATGTTTGCCAGAAGCTGAAGGGGGATTCCTGGGGGAAGGAAGGAACGACGTGTAACAAGAGGGATGGAGGAAGGACACAACTCTGATGGTTCCCCCATCCGGCAGGGTCCTGGCCTCCAGCAATGTCTGCCCCTTATGGGGGATACTACTGGGATGGTTCACATGATCAGATCTCCAGCCAGTCCTGTACATATAGTATCCAGTCCACCCAGTCCTCAGATACATTGTAGCGGGGGGATAGATGCTGTGGTATATAGATGGATAATTGGACTGAGACCCCCCCCCCCCCCTATGGATATGACTTCTTATAACCCTTATAGTAACTCTATATTTAGGCCTCGTGCGGTGGTGACGACTCGACTTGGCCGTCACCCAGAATAAGTTATAGCAACAATAGCTGCAACTTCATACAGATGTACAGCACCGCGCAGGGAGACGGACGCACGCTTTGTTTATTACAGGAGATTAACAGATCACAGACTAGTAAATGCGGTTTATACCCCGGACAACAAGTCCCAGGAATGGGGGATTAGCAGTTCAGCACTTTAAGCCAATGGTACATGCTTGCAAAGCTCCTTCTATGCAGATGCATTAGCTCATATGGGGGTGATAGGGAGGGGCCCCCAGCTCTGGGCCCTTTATTAGCAGCTAGATAGACATTGATGGGCACCATGTTCACCAGTGGCAGTTTTCCAAAGTGGACATGCCCTTTAAGGTCTCGCTGTGAGGTAACATTACTCTCTATGGAAGGAGATGACAATATGTCAGTAGGAGTGTGAGGAAAACCGTCCAGACAGCCATCAGGCTGAAAACCTGTCCGAGCTGCCAGAAACGTCTTATTCTCAGGCCGTTGGGTCTGACGGATGGAGGACGAAGCTTCTTCTATATTCAGCAGATCAGATTTCAGCATCTTCCAGGTGGTGACAATCTCCCTTATCAAGAGCTTCATCTGATCTGCTCCCATTCTAATGAATTGTCACCCCGAGCTGCGGATTAGAGGCTGGATGGGAAGCCGCACTATTATCCGCAGTAAGGAATACATTATAACCACCGCCGTCTTCAGACATTGCAAAACTACAACTCCCACCATGCATAGACAACTGCTAGGAAGCCACAGTACTGCATTATAGCTGGTATGTACTTCAGAGCTGTAATCAGAATGCATTCCCAATATAGCTCACAATACAAATTATAGGGATGGGTTGTGAATATACAAAGAGAAGGAACCTCCACAATGTTCCCCATTTCTCCGGAGGCCATTTGACCTGTTTGCCCCATTCCCATTATTCATAAGCAATGGCACAGTTATGGAGCCCCCCACAGGTTTATAACACCCAATAGGGGGATAAAGAAGCCAAGCAAGCTGGGGCATCTACTTCAATGGCATGACAGTCAACCCATGCATATCTCTGGAGGCATCTAATGGACGCATAGGTAACTCCGGTGTGAAGATACAACTAAATACAGGTGTCACCATCATCAACCCATGATGAGCGATACCGACCAATGCCGACCATAACCTCTAGACCTCATAACCCCATGGATTGTGGTGGCCAGATGTCCACCATATCAGATCCTTCCCACTATCCAGGGTAAACAGGTGAGATCCTGTGATTTATTAACTCCTAATATTGACCCAACCGCTATCTGATCTTTCCAAGAAACCTCAACAAAGTTTACAGGGGGGTTAAAAAAAACCAACAAGTGCACGTTATCTGCAAAAGTAAACCGAGCATGCTCAAACAACTTAAAGGGACGTTACAGAAAACACCCAGCTCTTCAGTCTCTATTTAGTGGAGTATTTATCCAACATCACGGCCAAAATATTTACATTTAGGATGGACGGATAATTAGGACGACAGCTACATATTACTGAAGTGCTATGACGGCTTGTGACCACTAGGAGCAGTGTTTATTAAAATATATATATATATGAATGATAGAAGAATTATTTCCCTTCTTTGCTCAGTAACTCAAAATGCAAATGCTAAATGTCCAACAAATTATCTTAATACAATTACAGATTCCCGTCTTTTTTGCATAGTTAGGCACGCAACCAGTGCTTGTCATGAGAAATCCATTGCTATCATCCCATCCCATAGAGTATACATTGTGCCCATCACTGGGTGAATCTGACATTAATGCACCTATTATCTGCAATCACTTTCTCCCTTTGATACGTCTGGTACTATAGTTTGTGTAGCAGATGGGCTCATACAACCAACTGTGACATCATTCCGTGCACACCGCTATAGGTTACGGCAGAAGCTTAATGCACATGTTACCATGATACGTAATTGTGCAGCCATAGAAATAGATGGAGCCCATTGTGAAGTCTGATGGTTTAATTATTGGGCATCTTCATGCATGAATAATGGATGCCCTCCATACAAAGTCCTAGAGCTCGCACCCAGCATGCCGCAGCACTCTCACACTCTACATTGGGAAAATCACACTTTGCAATAAAAAAAAAATATACATATTTAAAA
Source organism: Dendropsophus ebraccatus (assembly GCF_027789765.1). Lineage (NCBI taxonomy): Eukaryota > Metazoa > Chordata > Amphibia > Anura > Hylidae > Dendropsophus > Dendropsophus ebraccatus. The sequence goes on along the minus strand of NC_091463.1, from coordinate 102,124,216 downwards.
AATATATATGTATATTAAAAAGTTGCAAAAAATTAACTCATAAATCATGCAAATTTTTAGAATTTCCATTAATTGTAACATCAATCAATGAATGACTTGTAATCAATATGTGATACATTATAGTCTAATAAAGAAGAAGCGTAAAAAGTCTCCATTTCACGCTGCGCCCCCCTGAGCGGTCACTGAACCACAGTGGTTGATGATTAACGCTGCCCGTAACGTCTTTCCCTACAGAATAACCAGTAAATCTGGATGGCAAGCTCCTGTGTCCATAGACTGCGCTCTCTAGTAACAATCTCCATGGAAACTGATCAGAGGACTGAATGAAACTTTGTTACTTTTTGGGCAATAATAGTTTGGGGAGAAGTAAAAGGGGGGAACCCCAGCGAACCCCAACCCGATCAATAAATCACCACTAATCCCATCCACAATATTGGCCATTCATTGGTGGGTGGATGGTCCGGACTGGCAGGATTGGATACAATCTTATTTGCAAAAATCTAATTTGCAAGCAAAAAGTTGGTTGAAGCCATTATAACCGAGACTTTAGGTGCAATAAGATTGGATACAATATAATTTATGGAGTTCATACGCACATAGGGTTGATGGCCATGGATAGGATCTACCTTGCAATCTCCCCTGTGCAATATGATTGGATACAATATAATTTATGGAGTTCATACGCACATAGGGTTGATGGCCATGAATAGGATCTACCTTGCAATCTCCCCTGTGCAATATGATTGGATACAATATAATTTGCAAAACTTGAATGAAACGGTTTACGATACCAAAAAAATTCTACAAAAATTGCAACCTAGTGTCCAGCAGATGAGGACAAGAGGCCAGAAGACTCACCTCCAAAGGCTGAAGTGAAGGTGACCAGCAGCAGAGCAAGTGCCAGGAGCCAGAGGCTGAGCTTCATGTTTCCTGTGAGTGAGCAGTGAGGACTCTGAGAGCGCAGATCCCTGCTGATCCCTGCTGTACAAGCTGCTGCTGTCACTTGGAGGGAGGGAGGGCTCCTTGCAGCGGGGGCTTCTGCCAAGAACTCTTGCAGTCTCTGTTCTCCCCTCCAGGAGAGGGCTGCGTTTTGTATTGGTATGGCAGTGTTGGATGGGAGCCAGGGTGGTCATGTGGTCAGCAGCATTGCCCTCAGGCTCCGCCCCTTCTTCTTTTCCCTTTTTTTTAGCGCCCATAATGAATTGAACCCACAGCAAAGAAACAAAGGACTTGGCTTTGACAAACATATCCAGATTGGACGTCTGCCAGATGCGTCGCAGCCACTTGGATTCAATGGACAAATATTCGGAATATTGTCATTTCCATTAACCCCTAATTAGCCTCCTTTATTCCGAAGCTTTTAGGGGGGGGAGGTTCGGCCGTCGTGAAATAAAAAAAATTGTGTAAAAATATTCAACACTTTTTCCAAGTTTCCAAATCAAGAGTAATAAATCTATAGAGACGTCATTCATACAAGTGTGAGATTCCTGGAAAATCATCTACATATGCCCGGCGCAATCTGCAATGTGGATGTAGCAGAGCTGAACCTGTACGTATCCCTATGGTAGGTGAGATGCTGTAAGGTTGTCACCAGGCGTTATACCCCGTAACAGACTCAGCTCTGCTACATATGCCCGGCGCAATCTACAGTGCGGATGTAGCAGAGCTGAACTTCTATGTATCCCTATGGTAGGTGAGATGCTGTAAGGTTGTCACCAGGCGTTATACCCCGTAACAGACTCAGCTCTGCTACATATGCCCGGCGCAATCTACAATGCGGATGTAGCAGAGCTGAACCTGTATGTATCCCTATGGTAGGTTAGATGCTGTAAGGTTGTCACCAGGCGTTATACCCCGTAACAGACTCAGCTCTGCTACATATGCCGGGCGCAATCTACAGTGCGGATGTAGCAGAGCTGAACTTGTATGTATCCCTATGGTAGGTTAGATGGTGGAAGGTTGTCACCAGGCGTTATACCCCGTAACAGACTCAGCTCTGCTACATATGCCCGGCGCAATCTGCAATGTGGATGTAGCAGAGCTGAACCTGTATGTATCCCTATGGTAGGTTAGATGCTGTAAGGTTGTCATCAGGCGTTATACCCCGTAACAGACTCAGCTCTGCTACATATGCCCAGCGCAATCTACAATGCGGATGTAGCAGAGCTGAACCTTTATGTATCCCTATGGTAGGTTAGATGCTGTAAGGTTGCCACCAGGCGTTATACCCCGTAATAGACTCAGCTCTGATACATATGCCCGGTGCAATCTACAGTGCGGATGTAGCAGAGCTGAACCTGTATGTATCCCTATGGTAGGTTAGATGCTGTAAGGTTGCCACCAGGCGTTATACCCCGTAACAGACTCAGCTCTGCTACATATGCCCGGTGCAATCTACAGTGCGGATGTAGCAGAGCTGAACCTGTACGTATCCCTATGGTAGGTTAGATGCTGTAAGGTTGTCACCAGGCGTTATACCCCGTAACAGACTCAGCTCTGCTACATATGCCCGGTGCAATCTACAGTGCGGATGTAGCAGAGCTGAACCTGTATGTATCCCTATGGTAGGTTAGATGCTGTAAGATAATCACCAGGCGTTATACCCCGTAACAGACTCAGCTCTGCTACTTATACTCCAGCACAATCTACAATGTGGATGTAGCAGAGCTGAACCTGTATGTATCCCTATGGTAGGTTAGATGCTGTAAGATAATCACCAGGCGTTATACCCCGTAACAGACTCAGCTCTGCTACATATACTCCAGCACATGATCATCATCTGTGGACAAACTCCCTGGCTGCTTCCATTAGGACATATGGAGTTAATGGAGAAGGTCACTCACCTATTCTGGCAGCCCGGTCAGAGTCAGCTGTAATGAGGGAGACGACCGCTGGCACCTATGTCATATACAGAGACCCATCAATCATGGGGGTGAATGGCAGATCTGAGGTGACATATAATGAGAGGACGGTCCATAACCCACCGAGTGAGCGGCACAAAAGTAACATGTCATTCACAATACTAGACAACCTCTAGTGTCATGCAGCACTGTATGGGGGTATTAGCACTATATGGCACTATTATTCACCATTGTGCAGCGTGGTTTTGAAAGTATGTAGCAGTACTGTTGTTTAGCATTGTATGGCACTACTATATTCACACTGTGTAACATAATTGTGTAGGTATGTAGCAGTACTGTTGTTTAGCATTGTATGGCACTACTATATTCACACTGTGTAACATAATTGTGTAGGTATGTAGTACTGTTGTTTAGCACTGTATGGCACTACTATATTCACACTGTGTAACATAATTGTGTAGGTATGTAACTGTACTGTTGTTTAGCATTGTATGGCACTACTATATTCACACTGTGTAACATAATTGTGTAGGTATGTAACTGTACTGTTGTTTAGCACTATATGGCACTACTATATTCACACTGTGTAACATAATTGTGTAGGTATGTAACTGTACTGTTGTTTAGCACTATATGGCACTACTATATTCACACTGTGTAACATAATTGTGTAGGTATGTAACTGTACTGTTGTTTAGCACTATATGGCGCTAGTATAATCACAATGAGTAACATAATTTTGTGGGTATGTAGCAGTACTGTTGTTTAGCACTGTAAAGCACTACTACGTTCTTAATGTATAATATGATTTTGCAGATATATAACTGTACTGTTTAGCACGGTATGGCACTACTATGTATAACATAATTGTGAGGGTATGTAGCGGTACTGTATTTTGCAGCATTATTTTCTAGATATGTAACAGCACTTTGGCACCATATGATACTGTTATGTGCTCACTGTACAGCACCTTACAGCCATGTAACAGTACTGCAGTTTGGCACTGTATGGCACTACTATAGTCATACTGTATAACATAATTGTGAGTATGTAACTAGTATATACAGTATATAGTACCTGACCGGTATAGTATGTACAGTATATATTGCCTGACCCTGTATAGTATATACACTATAAATTACCTGACCTGTATGGTATATACAATATATATTACCTGACCCATATAGTATATACAGTATATATTACCTGACCCGTATAGTATATACCTGACCTGTATAGTGTATACAGTATATATTACCTGACCTTTATAGTCTGTACAGTATATATTACCTGACCTGTATAGTATATACAGTACATATTGCCTGACCTGTATAGTATATTCAGTATATATTACCTGACCCATATAGTATATACAGTATATATTGCCTGACCTGTATAGTATATTCAGTATATATTACCTGACCTGTATAGTATATTCAGTATATATTACCTGACCCATATAGTATATACAGTATATATTGCCTGACCTGTATAGTATATTCAGTATATATTACCTGACCTGTATAGTATATTCAGTATATATTACCTGACCCATATAGTATATACAGTATATATTGCCTGACCTGTATAGTTTATCAGCTCCACCAGTCCCCAGTTGCCCTGGTTGGGAAATACTGAAGAGCCCCATGGTTGGGAACACTTGAGAGCCATTGGTTGGGGAACACTGAAGATCCTCCTGATAGGGAACACCGGCGAGCCTTTGGTTAAGAAACACTGCAGATCCCCTGGATGGGAAATACTGGAGATCCCCTGGTTGGGGACACTGGGGAGCCCCTGGTTGGGGACACTGGGGAGCCCCTGGTTGGGGACACTGGGGAGCCCCTGGATGGGAAATACTGGAGATCCCCTGGTTGGGGACACTGGGGAGCCCCTGGTTGGGGATACTGGGGTGCCCCTGGATGGGAAATACTGGAGATCCCCTGGTTGGGGACACTGGGGAGCCCCTGGTTGGGGACACTGGGGAGCCCCTGGTTGGGGACACTGGGGAGCCCCTGGTTGGGGATACTGGGGAGCCCCTGGTTGGGGACACTGGGGAGCCCCTGGTTGGGGAACACTCATGAGCTCCCAGTTAGGGAACACTACTTCAGACAATGCAAACAAGGCAGAATATATAATATCCTATTTCGATACAAAGAACAATATAAACTAGTTCAGACACAACAACTGTGACCTGTAGGTGTGAGGAGCGGAGGGACGGGGCTGGCAGAACTAGGAGCCAAATCCTTACAGTCCAGACACAACAACGTCTCCACAGTTTACAGAGCTGAGCTGCATTATTAGATGATATTAGATGTGTAGCTGAGGTAACAGATCATCACTCAGGCGGTGATGGAGAACGCTGAAGACGATATTAAAGGAATTTACTGTACAGACAATAACATTGTTATAATGGAGAATGACAGTCATAGAGGAGCCTGGAGGTGTACTAGCTGAATAACCACAGAGTACCGATGACTCTTTACCTCAGAGCAATGGTGGCTCTTTACCTCAGATCGCTGCTGGCTCTTTACCTCATAGCACTGCTGACTCTTTACCCCAAAACATGTTCTTAATTCTTGGCCACTAGGTGTCTCCCTTCTCTGCAATCTTCTACCCACTGCCTGTTGTTAGGAGAAATCTGTCTCTAGTAACAGCCTGAGCCAGTGTCAGGATGGTATCTCTGCAGAGCATTATGCGCCCCTCGGCTCGTGCTATTCGGCCGAGAAGGCACTGATTTTCTTGTATCCTGTTTCTGTGTTTTGTTTGCAGTGTGTGAACACTGGTTTATTTGCTCACCTTTGTTGGGAGTCACACCCGACTTCACCTGCTGAATTCTGTCTGGCCATGTCATGGTTAATCTGTGTTCTGGTTCTGCTGTGACTGACAGGTCATCCTGCCAGTGGATCTGTCTTGTTCTCAGGTGTCTGTGCTTGGAGATCAGGGGGATGGTCCAATTACGTTCTGGACCAGAATCCTGGCCTCCTATATAACTAACCCAGTCTGTGCTCTCATTGCCGGATATTGAGCTTGTCTCTGCCTGGTTCTGTGTTTCTATTCTTGCGCTGTTGATTCTGACCCTGCTTTGCCTTTCTGACCATTCTTGTTTGCTGCCTGCCCCTGACCATACTGCCTGTTTTTTGACCTTGCCTTTGGATTGTGATTTTGTACTTTTGCTGCCCGATTGTTGTGACCCGGACTGTCGACCATTCTTTATTGTGTTTTGTCTGTCTGTCTTGTCCTTGTGTCCCACCTAGCCAGTGCAGGGACTGCCGCCCAGTTGCTCGCCGCCATTTTAGGGCGGATTGTGGCAAATAGGTAGAGGACAGTGGGCGGGGCTGAGCTTAGGGCTCACTGTTTGTCTTGTCCTGCTGTCCGGTTCCTGACAGAATATCCGGCCTTACTTTTTTTTTTTCTTTCTCTTCTCTCTCTCCACCTTGCTATGGACCCCATGAAAGCTCTGGTTGAGCAAATGCAAAGTCTCAACCAGCTTGTTCTGGACCTTACGCAACGGGTGCAGCAGGTAGAGTCTTTCCTGGGCCAAAATGCCATGCTATCTGCTGCTGTTCCCCCAGAACCTCCAGTGCAGCTTCCTGATAGGTTCAAGGGTGAGAGAAGGGCCTTTCGGATCTTCAGAGAGGGATGTAAGTTGTTTTTCAGACTTTGTCCCCGGTCCTCTGGGGATGAGAGCCAGAGAGTGGGCATAGTTATGTCACTCTTACAAGGACCTCCACAGGAGTGGGCCTTTTCTTTGCCTCCAGATGCCACTGAGTTATCTTCTGTGGATCAGTTTTTCTCCGCATTGGAATTACTGTATGATGACCCTGACAGGGCAGCAGCAGCTGAGAGGCAGTTGACAGTTTTGAGACAGGGCAAGCGACCGGTGGAGGAGTATTGTGCCGAGTTCCGCCAGTGGTGCGTTCCATCCGGATGGAATGATCCTGCGCTTAGATGCAAATTTAAGCAGGGGTTATCTGATGGCATTAAGGATGCCTGGACAGGACACCCAGATCCTTCCACCCTAAAGCAGGCCATGAATTTGGCTATTCGCATAGACCGTAGGCTCCGTGACAGACATAGGGAGAAAGTAGGCTCTGACCCTTCTAAGACCTCTGTCCCATGCTCTGTCAAACACTCTGTTGTTATCCCTGATATACATGAGGACGAGCCCATGCAGCTGGGACAATTGGACGCCAGGACCAGGCGAGAACACCGGAGACACAACGGTCTGTGTTATTACTGTGGTGACAGTAGCCACTTCATCAGTTTCTGCCACAAGCGTCCCAAGCGGCAAGAAAACCTGCACCCAGATCATCGGCGTCCAGGTGACTCCCAGGAAGGTCACTTGGGCGCACAGGTACCCTCCGGCGAAATAAACATTGCTAGTTCTACTGTAACTGATTTGCCTGTATCTGATGCCAATTTATTATGTTCTTCTGCTCGTCCTGTCAGTAAGCCTGTTCTCCATGCCATGGACTCTTCTTCTGATGAATGGGAGTCAGATGGCAATTTTCTAAGTGAGGTTGAGTCCTGTGAGGGTCCTGAGGCCCCTCGTAAAAGGGGGGGTACTGTCAGGATGGTATCTCTGCAGAGCATTATGCGCCCCTCGGCTCGTGCTATTCGGCCGAGAAGGCACTGATTTTCTTGTATCCTGTTTCTGTGTTTTGTTTGCAGTGTGTGAACACTGGTTTATTTGCTCACCTTTGTTGGGAGTCACACCCGACTTCACCTGCTGAATTCTGTCTGGCCATGTCATGGTTAATCTGTGTTTTGGTTCTGCTGTGACTGACAGGTCTTCCTGCCAGTGGATCTGTCTTGTTCTCAGGTGTCTGTGCTTGGAGATCAGGGGGATGGTCCAATTACGTTCTGGACCAGAATCCTGGCCTCCTATATAACTAACCCAGTCTGTGCTCTCATTGCCGGATATTGAGCTTGTCTCTGCCTGGTTCTGTGTTTCTATTCTTGCGCTGTTGATTCTGACCCTGCTTTGCCTTTCTGACCATTCTTGTTTGCTGCCTGCCCCTGACCATACTGCCTGTTTTTTGACCTTGCCTTTGGATTGTGATTTTGTACTTTTGCTGCCCGATTGTTGTGACCCGGACTGTCGACCATTCTTTATTGTGTTTTGTCTGTCTGTCTTGTCCTTGTGTCCCACCTAGCCAGTGCAGGGACCGCCGCCCAGTTGCTCGCCGCCATTTTAGGGCGGATTGTGGCAAATAGGTAGAGGACAGTGGGCGGGGCTGAGCTTAGGGCTCACTGTTTGTCTTGTCCTGCTGTCCGGTTCCTGACAGCCAGACAGAACAAAGAGATGGGGTTGGGCTTAGCATGTGTTTTTTGCAGAAGAGAGGGGAGAGCCCGAGTAAGCCTGGGCTGTGTACCTACACACTGAGCCTGTCTGCCTGCTGAGGATGATGATCCTGAAAGGTAAATCAAGGCCTCCACTTACTCTCACCAGCCACCCCCCCCCCCCCCTCAGGGCAGCTGTCCCATGTGAATATTCTAGTGTACATATCAGGGAACCTGCTAGTGTATTCCCGCAGAGCTGAAGTGTAATCTCCCACCACCACCACCAGTAGCTTTTGATTCTTAGCTGCAGTTCAGAGCTTAGTGTAACCCTTTCCTTGCTGCTGTTTCTTTCCTATCTGCTGACATATCACTTTACAATATTGCATCAATAACCCCGTCTCCCTCCACAAGCATCTATAGTATTGTGCAATGTAATCCCTCAGCACAGTGCACACGTCCTGATCTTTTAACATCTTAGGCCCCTGTTACCCAGGACGATTATTGTGCAAATTATTGTTATATCGTTCGAATTTAAACGATAATCGTTTTGTGTTAATTTAGATCAAACAACCAACGAGAAAACGTTCATTGTCATCGTTAATCATTCAGTGTAATTCCACATCATTCCTTCATTTCCTTCAGATGGAGGAAACAATTATAACTAACGACTATTGTTCTGTGTAATATGGGTTACCGACAAACAATCTCGTTTTCGTTAATCATTAAAGATTGTTTTCTCTAATACAACCCTCGCACCAAGAGAAGATCAACCTGAATGGCTGGTAATCCGCCCGGCAAAGGTACTGATCGTTCAGTGTAATGCGGTCCTTGGACTAAGGACTCTATTACACAGGACAATTATCGTTTGAAAACAATCAAAGGACTAACGAGAAATCGTTGATTGCTTGTTTAGACCTGAGCCTAAATTTATTATTGATCATTCGGTGTAATAACACGTTGTTCAGACGTTCCTTTAGGTTCAGCGAGGTCAGGACGGCCACAAGAATGATCACAAGTAACGTTCAACGATCCGTGTAATTGTGTAAACGATTCCAGGTCATTCGCTACAGCGGTCGTATTAGAACGTTTATCGTTAATTGTCGAAAAATCGCTTTGTCTAATGGGACCCTAAAGCAATGGCCAAAACCAAGCACACCATGGGGTAAAAGCCCTCCAAGATACAAAGCAGAGCTCCCTATAAGAGTTACCCTATAGTGCAGAGACTACACCGCAGCTGCCGCCCTGCCGGGGAAACCAGGATCTGTATCCAGGAGAAGCCGGATGGTGGAGACAACCTGCTCAGTGCTCGGATCAGTGGTGACCGGGGAGGAAGCATCCACCGCGCTGCGGGGTCACAGACATCAACCCGCTCAGACCGATGGAGATAAGAAGATTCCTCATCTATAGTCTCAATAACGACGCGTTTTAGGGTTCATGGGGAGAGATGTCTCTGGAACCTAAGACGGGGCCGAAACGCGTTGTTATTGACACTCTAGATAAAGAATCTTCTTATCTTCATCGGTCTGAGAGGATCGATGTATGTGACACCGCAGGGCGGCGGATGCGTTTTTTTTTTTCATTCGTTTTATGCAAACAACAGATTTTTGTGCATCCGTTTTTCCAGTTATTTCCATTATAAAAAGAAACGGATCAAAACGCATTCCTCTTTCATAGCGTGTACAAAAACGTGGTCAACCAAAACGGATGCGTTCTGATCCACTAGTTCATAATGGAAGTCAGTGGAAAAACGGATGTACACAAATGCATCTATTTTTTCATCCGTTTTTTGCATAAAATGGATGGGAAAAAAAAACGATAGCAAAAACGCAGTGTAAGGCTAAGTTCACACAACGTATTAGACTGGCTGTTCCGGCCGGATGAGCTTTCTGGCCGCAGTGTTCTGATGCGGGCGCATCAGCGCGCGCCCGCATCAGAACCTCCCGCAGCACACAATGAAGCAAGCGGTTGGAGCCGCTTGCTTCATTGTGTGAAATGACAGGGTTTCCTACGGCCGCAATACATTGAATTGCGGCCGCAGAAAACTGAAATGTCAGTTAATTGCGACGACGCACGGGATCCCGGCCGGAGCATATACGATGTGTATACGCTCCGGCCGGGATCCCATAGAACAAGAGGCAATGTTCCACACTGCATAAAGCACGGCCATTGTTGTCAATGGCAGCAACGGCCATACTTTTACGTAGTGTGAACATAGCCTAAACCCGTCCTAAATCTAAGGTCAAATAAACCCATCAGGCGACCTTATAATCCACATTAGATGTCGAGGGATAAGGGGCATGGTGATTCTTCTACCTGGATTACATAAGTTTTATCTCAATGTAAAGGCGTTCCCGTGCCTGAAATGTTCTATTTATATCGCTTTGTATTATAAATTCATGACTCCTGGGGGCGCCGCGCTCAGATCTCCTGGAAATAGTGAGCGTGCACGGTGCGGCGCTCTCTGCAGGCAATTCCAGGATTTTATAGGAACAATTAGGATTATTGTGAACAGGAAAGCATTAGGTTTATTGCTGCTGAGCGAATACACGAACACGTGCAACAGCCGCCCAAACATATAAACATGTACAGTCCCTGGCCGCCTCCCAACCATGTCACGTACAGATGCAGCAGAGCCGAGAGGAGCTGCAGTGCTTCAGTATAGTGATCGCCTGCAGTCCTATGTAAAATAACAGATAGGAGTGCGCTGAATGACAAACTCCGCCCTGCCATATCTGTAGATCTCCTCTGCTATAATAAGCCGCAGGCGTCAGACAATAACGTCTACGTGATTATCCTGAGGTTTGGAGGCTGCCCGGGGCGCACGTTACCAAGGGAATGGGAATATTCATAAAAAGAATAGATTCCATCCGTATGTGGGATAAATGGCGGCAGAAGAAGAGGAAAAGACGTTGGTAAAATTCCCATAAAGGAAAAGACGATTATCGTTCTATGTGGCGACTGCTGAATAAGAGATTATTTGAATAAACATTAAAGAGGCACTCTGGTCGAAAAACTTTTTCTTTTAAGTCAACTGGTGTCAGAAAGTTATACAGATGTGTAATTTACTTCTATATAAAAATCTCCACTTTTCCCGTAGTTACCAGCTGCTGCATGTCCTGCAGGAAGTGGTGTATTCTCTCCAGTCTGACACAGTGCGCTCTGCTGCCACCTCTGTCCATGTCAGGAACTGTCCAGAACAAGAGAGGTTTTCTATGGGGATTTGCTGCTGCTGTGGGCAGTTCCTGACATGGACAGAGGTGGCAGCAGAGAGCACTGTGTCAGACTGGAGAGAATACACCACTTCCTGTAGAACATACAGCAGCTGATAAGTACTGGAAGACTGGAGATTTTTATATAGAAGCAAGTTATAAATCTATATAACTTTTTGACACCAGTGCATTTGAAAGAAAAATATTTTCCCAGAGTATTCCTTTAATTATATTTCACACATTCATTTTTCTTTAATTGTCCCCCCCCCTAAAATATATATATACAGTTTTCTAATGATTTTTTTTTAACTTTCATTTTTGCTTTTTCTATAATGTTTCAAGGTTAATGCTCCCCAAACCCTGAGTAATCAGGGTGACTGTAGTGAACCCCAACTTCCCACCTTTAGGAAGCTGAAATTAGTGGAGCTGTTTGCACGCTGGGGAGCTGCCTGTGACATGGAGGGGACATTATGGGAATCTTTATTCCCTAAATAACACAATAGCAGCTCAGAGGGGCCAACAAAATCCGAAGATTTATATTTGGGGACTATTAAAGGGGTCCACATGGGGGTCGGGGCTTCCTGATAAATACTTCTCCATAGAGAATGGCTGGCTGTATTCCCCAAAATAATCGGTAACCTGCCGGGTTGTCGTGGGTCCCCTGGGCTCCTGTCATGGCAACTAACCCACCTGGACTATCGGTATCGCCATCCACAGAGAAGGGGAAAGATAACCCAAGGTGTGCGGTGGTGTGTGTATAGGTGTGTGCGTAGTAGAAATCTTGTTACAGACTTTAGTGCTGAACTTAGTGCTCGAGGTAGGTGCTTGGGAAGAGTAAAAGAAGGAGTTGTAGTGGTGCTTGTAGAGAGGAGAGGCGTTTGCCAGAGGAGCCCTAACTCAATGTAGCCTTGTACTCTACTGGAATCCTGATAAATATACTTTAGTGAAGTGATACTCGTACCCCTCCCAGTAGGGTACTACAAGCCCCAGCCGTGCTTATCTGGGTGTAGCTAGGTGTCCAAGTCTTCCCATTTACCTGCACTGTGCAGTAGGATACATAGACCTTTGTATACTGGTTGCTTTGTCTTACTGAGGCCAGTTCCTATTCTTTCATGATACTGCCCTGCACTTTAATACTCTCCCTCTCTTCTCATTCCCATAGATAACGCTCCCTCACTCCTTATTCCCATAGATTACGCTCCCTCACTCCTTATTCCCATAGATTACGCTCCCTCTCTCCTCTTTCTTAAAGATAAAACTCCCCTCTCCTCATTCCCATAGATAACGTTCCCCTTCTTCTCTTTCCCATGAATAACATTTCCCCCTCTCTTCTCATTCCCACATATAACGCTCCCTCTCTCCTCATTCCGATATATATCGCTCCCCCTCTCTCCTCATTCCCATATATAATGCTCCCCCTCTCTCCTCATTCCTATAGATAAGTTTTTCCCTTCTCCTCATTCCGATATATAACGCTCCCCCTCTCTCCTCATTCTGATATATAACGCTCCCCCTCTCCCCATTCTGATATATAACGCTCCCCCTCTCCTCATTCCGATATATAATGCTCCTCCTCTCCTCATTCCGATATATAACGCTCCTCCTCTCCTCATTCCGATATATAATGCTCCCTCTCTCCTCATTCTGATATATAACGCTCCCCTCACTCCTCATTTCCATACATAATGCTCCCCCTCTCTTCTCATTCCTATAGATAAGTTTTTCCCTTCTCCTCATTCCTATATATAACGCTCCCCCCCTCACTCCTCATTCCGATATATATCGCTCCGCCTCTCTCCTCATTCCTATAGATAAGTTTTTCCCTACTCCTCATTCCGATATTTAATGCCCCCCCCCCTTATTCTGATATATAACGCTCCCCCCCTTATTCTGATATATAACGCTCCCCCCCCCCTTATTCTGATATATAACGCTCCCCCTCTCTCCTCATTCTGATATATAACGCTCCCCCTCTCTCCCCATTCTGATATATAACGCTCCCCCTCTCCTCATTCCGATATATAACGCTCCCCCCTCTCTCCTCATTCTGATATATAACGCTCCCCCCCTCTCCTCATTCCGATATATAACGCTCCCCCTCTCTCCTCATTTCCATACATAATGCTCCCCCTCTCTTCTCATTCCTATAGATAAGTTTTTCCCTCTCTCCTCATTCCGATATATAACGCTCCCCCCCTCCTCATTCCGATATATAATGCTCCCCCCCCCTCCTCATTCCGATATATAACGCTCCCCCCTCCTCATTCCGATATATAGTGCTCCCCCCCTCCTCATTCCGATATATAACGCTCCCCCCCTCCTCATTCTGATATATAACGCTCCCCCCTCCTCATTCCGATATATAACGCTCCTTCTCTCTCCTCATTCTGATATATAACGCTCCCCCCCTCTCCTCATTCTGATATATAACGCTCCCCCTCTCTCCTCATTCTGATATATAACGCTCCCCCCTCCTCATTCCGATATATAACGCTCCCCCCCTCTCCTCATTCTGATATATAACGCTCCCCCCCTCTCCTCATTCTGATATATAACGCTCCCCCTCTCTCCTCATTCTGATATATAACGCTCCCCCCTCCTCATTCCGATATATAACGCTCCCCCCCTCTCCTCATTCTGATATATAACGCTCCCCCTCTCTCCTTATTCCGATATATAACGCTCCCCCCCTCCTCATTCCGATATATAACGCTCCCCCCCTCCTCATTCCGATATATAACGCTCCCCTCCTCCTCATTCCGATATATAATGCTCCCCTCTCCTCATTCCGATATATAACGCTCCCCCCTCCTCATTCTGATATATAACGCTCCCCCTCTCTCCTCATTCCTATATATAACGCTCCCCCTCTCTCCTCATTCCTATATATAACGCTCCCCCTCTCTCCTCATTCCGATATATAACGCTCCCCCCCTCCTCATTCCGATATATAACGCTCCCCCCTCCTCATTCCGATATATAACGCTCCCCCCTCTCTCCTCATTCCGATATATAACGTTCCCCCCTCCTCATTCCGATATATAACGCTCCTCCTCTCTCCTCATTCCGATATATAACGCTCCCCCCCTCCTCATTCTGATATATAACGCTCCCCCCCCTCCTCATTCTGATATATAACGCTCCCCCCCTCCTCATTCCGATATATAACGCTCCCCCCCCTCCTCATTCCGATATATAACGCTCCCCCCCTCCTCATTCTGATATATAGTGCTCCCCCTCTCTCCTCATTCTGATATATAACGCTCCCCCTCTATCCTCATTCCGATATATAACGCTCCCCCCCCTCCTCATTCTGATATATAACGCTCCCCCTCTCTCCTCATTCCGATATATAACGTTCCCCCCTCCTCATTCCGATATATAACGCTCCTCCTCTCTCCTCATTCCGATATATAACGCTCCCCCCCTCCTCATTCTGATATATAACGCTCCCCCCCTCCTCATTCTGATATATAACGCTCCCCCCCTCCTCATTCTGATATATAACGCTCCCCCCCCTCCTCATTCTGATATATAACGCTCCCCCCCCCCTCCTCATTCTGATATATAACGCTCCCCCCTCCTCATTCCGATATATAACGCTCCTTCTCTCTCCTCTGCCTTCTTCTTCCCTCCTGGTGGTTTATTTGAGGCTTGTTGAGTCCTTCATACTGATTTGCATTTGAAAGTCGGGATCAATGGGCAGGTTGTGTGTATTTTCCCAGGTGAGGGTGTCGGGTTTCTCAGTATTAGACGTATTATGCGGGAAGCTTTACTTAAACTTGCAATTAACCTCAATCCAAAACAATGGTCAGAAAGGCAGGTGATGTGTACACAGAGCTCACATTGCACGAAGGGCGAGAGAGGCCCAAGAACAAAGACCCTGGGGATGAAGAGGAAGGAATGGATTCTGCAGAGTTTAAGAGCAATTCCACCTTAAATCCACCCCAATCTCACCTTAGATCCACAACATTTCCACCTTAAATTCACACCAATGCCTCCTTAATGGGGCTTTTCCTATGATTAAGATTGAACTTAAATAAGCAGAGAAGCATAACCCTATCTAATCCCAGAAGATCCCACACTGAGTGCATGTCATCCATGGTCAATGGGTGGGCTCACAGCCAATGAATCACAGCAGCCCCACCACAATGGGAAATCCACCCAGACAGGTTGTTATATTGTTACACTAAGTTCTTTATTGCTTCCTATGCAGCTTCTATATGGGGATTCATTGAGCAGAAGACAATGGAGACCAAAGCGATGGGAAGAACTAGAACCTGCAAAGTCCCAACCAATAAGACACTGAATCCTCCACAAATTACATAGGATAACAGAACCATTATAAATATTTTCAGGTTTGGGATATAAGAATGGCGCCGTCCATCAGTAAGACGACTTTGGGAGCATCTGGCTCCATGAGATGTTGAGTTGAGGAGGAGCAGCTCTCCATACGGTCACCATGTTGTGTGAAGCTGCCCGGACGCCCTGGACACATTGCTCAAGAGGGGCTGAGTATCTGTTTCAGTGTCTTCTCGAGGTCAGTGACCCCCCCTTAAATCTCAGCCACTGGCTGCAGCCTAGAGTCACAGTCTGACCCATGACCCACCGAAAACAACCAGATGGAGGAGAGAAGCCAGCAGGGATGGAGGACAATGGATGTCACACCTACTGCAAAGAAACCAGCAGAACTGAAGGAACATCTGTAAAAGTATTCGGGAAGCCAGTGCACCATGCCGGGGAATGTCTTACATCTGGGGCTTCTATGTTACCTGGTTATGGTGCCGATGGGGCGTAGAGACAACTCTCCATAGTTTATTATCATGGGCGGGGGTCAGTGAATTCCCTGCTGTAGCCTTGTACCCAGTGCAGTATTATTGGCCATAAATGTTAGATATAAATTGGGCAACCAGTCGTTTCCATAGCTGTCATGTAATATTTCAGCTTCCCATAACAATTACCCTGACATCCTGATGGGAATTCTGGGCCACTGTCCACATATATCCACATATACCCATGTGTATCCAAGTATATCCACATATACCCACATTTATCTAGGTATACACCCGTATACCCACATTACCCACATATATCCACGTATACCCACATATATCCACGTATACCCACATATATCCACGTATACCCACATATATCCACATATATCTACATATACCCACGTGTATCCAAGTATATCCACATACATCTACATATACCCACGTGTATCCAAGTATATCCACATATACCCACATATATCTATATATACCCACGTGTATCCAAGTATATCCACATACATCTACATATACCCACGTGTATCCAAGTATATCCACATACATCTACATATACCCACGTGTATCCAAGTATATCCACATATACCCACATATATCTATATATACCCACGTGTATCCAATTATATCCACATACATCTACATATACCCACGTGTATCCAAGTATATCCACATATACCCACATTTATCTAGGTATACACCCGTATACCCACATATATCCACGTATACCCACATATATCTACGTATACACCCATATACCCACATAAATCCTCATACATCCACATATATCACATATATCCACTTATATACCCACATACATCCATGAATGTCCACATATATCAATGAACCCTGCATTTTCAGCAGGACCATCTGACCATCTATTTTTGTGTAATTCTAAACAATTGGCAGAAAATCTCCAGGATTTTTTGGAGATTTTCTTTCTGGAGACGCGAAGAACAAGTTTTAGATTTCCCCACTGGTCTATAGAGTAGCAGTATACACGTCTCCCATCACTCCAGCAGCCGCTGCTTCTCCTGCTGACAGAATCATATCTGAAAGTGAGGAGTTATCTCCAGGGCTCCTTGTGTGATGATTGTGTGCTCAAGTGAGGAGATAGTGGCGGTAGGGGGGGGGGGCACTGGTGAGGAGATAGTGGGGGGGGGGGGGGGCACTGGTGAGGAGATAGTGGTGGTGGTGGGGGCACTGGTGAGGAGATAGTGGTGGGGGTCCAGGGGGGGGGGAGTGCACTGGTGAGGAGATAGTGGTGGGGGTCCAGGGGGGGGGGGTGCACTGGTGAGGAGATAGTGGTGGGGGTCCAGGGGGGGGGGAGTGCACTGGTGAGGAGATAGTGGTGGGGGTCCAGGGGGGGGGGGGGAGTGCACTGGTGAGGAGATAGTGGTGGGGGTCTGGGTGCGGGGGGCACTGGTGAGGAGATAGTGGTGGTGGTGGGGGCACTGGTGAGGAGATAGTGATGGGGGCAGGGTGCGGGGGGCACTGGTGAGGAGATAGTGGTGGGGGGCTGGGTGCAGGGGGCACTGGTGAGGAGATAGTGGTGGGGGTCCGGGGGGGGGCACTGGTGAGGAGATAGTGGTGAGGGGGGCTGGGTGCAGGGGGCACTGGTGAGGAGATAGTGGTGGGGGTCCGGGGGGGGCACTGGTGAGGAGATAGTGGTGGGGGTCAGGGTGCAGGGGGCACTGGTGAGGAGATAGTGGTGGTGCGGGGGCTGGGTGCAGGGGGCACTGGTGAGGAGATAGTGGTGGTAGGGGGGGGGCACTGGTGAGGAGATAGTGGTGGGGGTCAGGGTGCGGGGGGCACTGGTGAGGAGATAGTGGTGGTGGTGGGGGGCTGGGTGCAGGGGGCACTGGTGAGGATATAGTGGTGGGGGTCCGGGGGGGGGCACTGGTGAGGAGATAGTGTGGGGGGGGGGGGCACTGGTGAGTGGAGGGGGACACTGATAATATGGCTTTCCGGAGGTCACTTATGCTATTTTCAGTAGTCGGATAATGTCAACATTAAAAGTATCAGTAGTTGACGCAAATCTGGGGTCAGGCAGGGGGGCAGCGATCACACAGATTAATGGCAGAGAGGCCGATATACAGAGCACAGCCCGGAACAATACAGTCATAATTCACAGCGGACGTGTTTACTGCCATTGTGCTGTCCTGGGGGATTATCAATCCTCAAACTGCATGAAGAGATGCGTCCTCCTGACATCCCGAAGACCAGAAGGAAAGGAAAGTCTAGATTATAAAGCATAAACAAATACAAGATAAATATTTACTGTATAACACGAACATAAAATGACAAATGCATATAAATAAAACCAAACTGCCCCCTATTCTGCACTGATGAGGGGCAAGAACCCCCAACCAGACCCCTAATCTGTAATGACAAGAGGCAATGACCCCAAACAGCCCCTAATCTGTAATGACGAGGGGAAAGGACCCCCAACCAGACCCCTAATCTGTAATGACCAAGGGCAAAAAACCCCAAGCAGCCCCCTAAACTGTAATGACCAGAGGAAATAACCCCAAAACAGCCCCCGAATCTGTACTGACCAAGGGCAAGAACCCCCAAAAAGCTCTCTAAAATGTACTGACAAGCGGCAAGAATACCCCCTCCCCACTCTAAACTATGTCAAGGGCATCTTTCAAACCAATCAGCCCAAGCAGCCGCCTACAGGCGATTTACAAGAGATTTTCTCGTCACTAAAATCCCTAGGCTATTTGTTGAGTCAGACGCTGACATACACCGCAGCTAACTTCTTTAGGCGGCAGAAGAAGCAGGGTTCTTCCTTTTAGAAGTTTTCTTTGTTTTTTAACTAATTTGCATATCTTTGTTTCCAGGGATCTTAGCCAGTAAGGACGGAGTGTGTCAGTAAATGAGCGACAATCTCGGTGATCAGCGCTGGGTTATAGAACCTTCACAAGGCTGGATCAGTTGTGCTGCACTTTGCAGCTGTCAGCTACACTTACACCCTATCACACAGGGAGATGTGGGGCTGACAGCCAATGATTTTTCAATGGTTTGAAACTGACTGATTGCTTGTTCATTGGTTGATCTTTAGCTTCTAGGCTCTCATACACCATGCACTATGCACTGTGCAGAAAAGAGTGTGGGGAGGATGGCCGCTTAGAGGTCTGATCACAGCTGCGACCCCCTATTGCTATAGCATTGCTTCTTTTCTCTACAATGGCTGCAGTAGGTAGAGGTATCATTATAGTGTTTAAACGCACTGATCATTGATCTCCTCCGGGGACGTCGTCTATGTAATGTTACATGATGGACGAGAATTGCCTCAAAGTTGTGATGATCAATAGAACAATCATGGTGTAAGATGATGAGAGTTAATATCGGGTTGGTTTTATAGCTCGGTGTATATAGGGCTGGATCATCCAATCAGACAGATGTATAATATACAGTGCTTACCAGTAAGAAGATACAGCAATTACCATGATTACGCGGAGGGCGCGGCGCCCAATGATGTAAACTGCGACAGTCAGCTGTGATATCGGATCCGCATGGACATCTACAGCCCGGAGCGACTCCTGATTACACATCAGGATCTGCCTCTCATGTATTATATATCCTCCTCCTGATTGATGGTGGTTTATGGAGTAGTGTGGCCATACAGCCAAGTCCTCCAAAATCTGAGACTTTACTAATGTGGGAATCTAGGTTACAAATTGTGTAAAAATGTTCTTGTTAATCTGCTTTTTATTTCCATCAGAATGATGTCCTCGGGTTCAGTGAGCATGCTCTGGAGCTGGTACTGGGGTATAGTGGTCGTGCGACACCAGGACCAGGACCCCAATCCTATTCACTAAAGATCTGAAGTGATAGGGGCATCAGATGGGGTGAATATTCTCATGAGCAAAAAAGTTTAATCCTTGAGGTTTATTTATTCTGATTTCTGTTCTTATATCTCACTAACATTCACAATAGTCAATGCGGGAGATTTGCAGCCACATCTGCTCGGATCTTCCTCCTCTCCAATCTCCCTTACTTGTCTGCACCTGGATCCATTTAGGATACTTGTTTTGTATGTATCTACTTAAAATCAAAATACCTTCATATGTATCCTCTCTATTCTCTCTGTATCCTCTCTATTCTCTCTGTATCCTCTCTATTCTCTCTGTATCCTCTCTATTCTCTCTGTATCCTCTCTGTATTCTCTCTGTATATTCTCTATTCTCTCTGTATTCTCACTTGTATACTCTCTATCCTCTCTATTCTCTCTGTATCCTCTCTATTCTCTCTGTATCCTCTCTATTCTCTCTGTATCCTCTCTGTATTCTCTCTATTCTCTCTGTATACTCTCTATTCTCTCTGTATCCTCTCTGTATTCTCTCTGTATCCTCTCTATTCTCTCTGTATCCTCTCTATTCTCTCTGTATTCTCTCTGTATACTCTCTATTCTCTCTGTATTCTCACTGTATACTCTATATTCTCTTTGTATACTCTCTATTCTCTCTGTATACTCTCCATTCTATCTATCTCCTATCTCCTATCTATCTCCTATCTATGTATCTCCTATCTATCTATCTATCTATCTATCTATCTATCTATCTCTCTCTCTCTCTCTCTCTCTCTCTCTCTCTATCTCCTATCTATCTATCTATCTCTCTCTCTCTCTCTCTCTCTCTCTCTATCTATCTTCTATCTATCTATCTATCTATCTATCTATCTCCTATCTATCTCCTATCTATCTATCTATCTCCTATCTATCTATCTATCTATCTATCTATCTCTCTCTCTCTCTCTCTCTTTGTGCTGTTACACCATGCAATAAACCACGTTTGTTTTTGCCAACTCGGAGTGCTGTGGGGATTCCTGCATATCTATCTATCTATCTATCTATCTATCTATCTCCTATCTATCTATCTATCTATCTATCTATCTATCTCCTATCTATCTATCTATCTATCTATCTATCTATCTCCTATCTATCTATCTATCTATCTATCTATCTATCTCCTATCTATCTATCTATCTATCTATCTATCTAAAAATAGCAATATAAAGCAGCACTCCAATAACAGTATGTGGTGCCAGCGGGTAATCCCGACCAAGGATCCAGATAACTAATTCAATAATATATGTGCCGCAGCACACAAAGTTCATTGAAAAAACTAGTGCAATTTATTCCATCAGTGAAGTAACATAACACGGCATAAGAAGTGACGCGATGTTTCGATGATCTCCATCATCATTTTAAGCTCGAAAATGATGATGGAGATCATCGAAACGTCGCGTCACTTCTTATGCTGTTATGTTACTTCACTGATGGAATAAATTGCACTAGTTTTTTCAATGAACTTTGTGTGCTGCGGGACATATATTATTGAATTATCTATCTATCTCCTATCTATCTATCTATCTATCTATCTATCTATCTATCTATCTCCTATCTATCTATCTCCTATCTATCTATCTATCTGCTATCTATCTATATATCGGGGCAATTAGCCGGGTCCGGGGTAAAGTTATACCCACCATGGCTTTATGTCTGCTAATTCCTAGATCCAGGATGTGAGGCATTATATAAGACCCCTATAGATAAGATGGTACATATACAATATATAAGAAGCCTATAGATCAGGTGTTACATACACATTATATAAGACCCCTATAGATCAGGTGTTACATACACATTATATAAGAGCCCTATAGATCAGGTGTTACATACACATTATATAAGAGCCCTATAGATCAGGTGTTACATACACATTATATAATTGCCTATAGATCAGGTGTTACATACACATTATATAAGACCCCTATAGATCAGGTGGTGCATATACATTATATAAGACCCCTATAGATCAGGTGTTACATACACATTATATAAGAGCCCTATAGATCAGGTGTTACATACACATTATATAATTGCCTATAGATCAGGTGTTACATACACATTATATAAGACCCCTATAGATCAGGTGGTGCATATACATTATATAAGACCCCTATAGATCAGGTGTTACATACACATTATATAAGACCCCTATAGATCAGGTGTTACATACACATTATATAAGAGCCTTATAGATCAGGTGTTACATACACATTATATAAGAGCCCTATAGATTAGGTGTTACATACACATTATATAATTGCCTATAGATCAGGTGTTACATACACATTATATAAGACCCCTATAGATCAGGTGGTGCATATACATTATATAAGAGCCCTATAGATCAGGTGTTACATACACATTATATAATTGCCTATAGATCAGGTGTTACATACACATTATATAAGAGCCCTATAGATCAGGTGGTGCATATACATTATATAAGAGCCCTATAGATCAGGTGTTACATACACATTATATAAGACCCCTATAGATCAGGTGTTACATACACATTATATAAGAGCCTTATAGATCAGGTGTTACATATACATTATATGAGACCCTTATAGATCAGGTGTTACATATACATTATATAATCGCCTATAGATCAGGTGTTACATACACATTATAAAAGACCCCTATAGATCCGGTGTTACATACACATTATATAAGAGCCCTATACATTAGGTGTTACATACACATTATATAAGAGCCCTATAGATCAGGTGTTACATATACATTATATAAGACCCCTATAGATCAGGTGTTACATACACATTATATAAGAAGCCTATAGATCAGGTGTTACATATACATTATATAAGACCCCTATAGATCCGGTGTTACATACACATTATATAAGAGCCCTATACATTAGGTGTTACATACACATTATATAAGAGCCCTATAGATCAGGTGTTACATATACATTATATAAGACCCCTATAGATCAGGTGTTACATACACATTATATAAGAAGCCTATAGATCAGGTGTTACATACACATTATATAATCGCCTATAGATTAGGTGTTACATACACATTATATAATCGCCTATAGATTAGGTGTTACATACACATTATATAAGCCCCCTATAGATCAGGTGTTACATACACATTATATAATCGCCTATAGATCAGGTGTTACATATACATTATATAAGCCCCCTATAGATCCGGTGTTACATACACATTATATAAAACCCCTATAGATCAGGTGTTACATACACATTATATAAGAGCCCTATAGATCAGGTGTTACATATACATTATATAATCACCTATAGATCAGGTGTTACATACACATTATATAAGACCCCTATAGATCAGGTGTTACATACACATTATATAAGACCCCTATAGATCAGGTGTTACATACACATTATAAAAGACTCCTATAGATCAGGTGGTGCAAATACAATATATAAGACCCCTATAGATCAGGTGTTACATACACATTATATAAGAAGCCTATAGATCAGGTGTTACATACACATTATATAAGACCCCTATAGATCAGGTATTACATAAACATTATATAAGACGCCTATAGATCAGGTGTTACATACACATTATATAATCGCCTATAGATTAGGTGTTACATACACATTATATAAGAGCCCTATAGATCAGGTTGTGCATATACATTATATAAGACCCCTATAGATCAGGAGTTACATATACATTATATAAGAGCCCTATAAATTAGGTGTTACATACACATTATATAAGAGCCCTATAGATCAGGTGTTACATACACATTATATAAGAGCCCTATAGATCAGGTGTTACATACACATTATATAATCGCCTATAGATCAGGTGTTACATACACATTATATAAGAAGCCTATAGATCAGGTGTTACATACACATTATATAAGACCCCTATAGATCAGGTATTACATAAACATTATATAAGACGCCTATAGATCAGGTGTTACATACACATTATATAATCGCCTATAGATTAGGTGTTACATACACATTATATAAGAGCCCTATAGATCAGGTTGTGCATATACATTATATAAGACCCCTATAGATCAGGTCGTGCATATACATTATATAAGAGCCCTATAGATTAGGTTTTACATACACATTATATAAGAGCCCTATAGATCAGGTGTTACATACACATTATATAAGACCCCTATAGATCAGGTGTTACATACACATTATATAAGACCCCTATAAGAAGCTTTTATAGTAAAACGGATTGTTAGACATTCTTATTTTATGGGAGGCAGTTAGAAGCTTATAACCCGGATCACATTACTGATATAGAGATTTATACTTCCCTTTGATTGGAAGAGGATGGGAATTGCCTTCTCCTTGTCCCTTCCAAGTATCTTCTCAATGTGTCTGCCAGTCATAAAAGGGAATAGACCACATAACAACCAGATTAGACACGGACCTGAAAACACTGGGAGGCTGTTTTCTTACTGAATATTTGTCCTTATAATAAACTAATATACCAAGTATAGCAAACACATCTGTGCTGAAAGGCAAACTAACAAAGTATGTTATTTTTTTCTAATATCACCTATGGACAATATACAGAATATAACAACTAAATTATTATCCCTATATACAGGAATATAACTACTATAATACACGGACTGGAAAGAGTGGAACGGCTGCACATCCCATCTATGGCTGATACTAATGCCGCTAGGCCTATATTAAAAATCAACACCAGAGTGTCTGTATATGAATTGATCAAGCCATATTGCCCCGTGTACCACCGCGCAGGTCCTCTGGTCCACACGGGTCCCTACGCTAACTCCACACCGTGTCAGTCAGCGACCGCCAACCCCGCAAAGCGTGCACGTGCAGGGAGGGGAGGCCATGGAACGGCCCTGCAACCCCAATGTCACAGGACCAGACCCAAAAAGCCCCACCAAAACCCAGCCAGCACCACCGGCGGGGAAGGCTGCCCCCAAACGACACAAGTATGGATATGGTATTACACTTACCATTGCTGCTCTCACAGAATGGGGAAGACATAGGGTCCAGACATGTGAGGGTCCAGACATATAACTACTATAA
Source organism: Dendropsophus ebraccatus (assembly GCF_027789765.1). NCBI lineage: Eukaryota > Metazoa > Chordata > Amphibia > Anura > Hylidae > Dendropsophus > Dendropsophus ebraccatus. The sequence goes on along the minus strand of NC_091463.1, from coordinate 102,099,169 downwards.
TACTGCTCCCTATATACAGGAATATAACTACTATAATACTGCTCCCTATATACAGGAATATAACTACTATAATACTGTTCCTATATACAGGAATATACTACTATAATACTGCTCCTATATACAGGAATATACTACTATAACACTGCTCCTATATACAGGAATATAACTACTATAATACTGCTCCTATATACAGAAATATAACTACTATAATACTGCTCCCTATATACAGGGATATAACTACTATAGTACTGCTCCTATATACAGGGATATAACTACTATAATACTGCCCCTATATACAGGAATATAACTACTATAATACTGCCCCTATATACAGGGATGTAACTACTATAATACTGCTCCTATATACAAGAATATAACTACTATAATACTTCTCCTATATACAGGAATATAACTACTATAATACTGCTCCTATATACAGGAATATAACTACTATAATACTGCTCCTATATACAGGGATATAACTACTATAATACTGCTCCCTATATACAGGAATATAACTACTATAATACTGCTCCTATATACAGGGATATAACTACTATAATACTGCTCCTATATACAGGAATATAACTACTATAATACTGCTCCTATATACAGGAATATAACTACTATAATACTGCTCCTATATACAGGAATATAACTACTATAATACTGCTCCTATATACAGGGATATAACTACTATAATACTGCTCCTATATACAGGAATATAACTACTATAATACTGCTCCTATATACAGGAATATAACTACTATAATACTGCTCCTATATACAGGGATATAACTACTATAATACTGCTCCTATATACAGGGATATAACTACTATAATACTGCTCCTATATACAGGAATATAACTACTATAATACTGCTCCCTATATACAAGAATATAACTACTATAATACTGCTCCCTATATACAGGAATATACTACTATAATACTGCTCCCTATATACAGGAATATAACTACTATAATACTGCTCCTATATACAGGAATATAACTACTATAATACTGCTCCTATATACAGGAATATATCTAATACTTTATTGCTCTAGTTTTCTCTATAAGTAATCTATAATACCGTATTACAATCTCTCGCCCTTTGGCGGTTCTTTTCCTGGAATTTACACCCTCCGCATTACATTCAGCGACCTGTAACATCTCGCTCTTTAGTGCTGATCCCTGTAATGGCGGTTTATTGACTCTCTGGGTATATATAGAGCGGCGGCCTCTTTCAGGGTATTTACTGTCAGAGTGATAACACTTTCTTTAGGTTGATTGTTTGCGGGGAAGTCGCCTCTTATCTGGAGTGTGTGTGTTCTCGGGAACATTTCCAGGGTTTGTCTTGGTTGTTTTCATGAGATAAATGAGTAAACAGTGATCATTGGGGGATTTAGGGATTTAGGAGGGGTATATAAGAGGAGGGGGGGAGCACTGACACTGGGGGGGGGGGGGTAATCTGCCGTAATGTCGGCCTCTTATCTCCGGCTTTGTTCCTGCTCGGCCTCTTCAGGTGCAGGATTAGCTGCCTCCTCTTCTATCCTCCGGGATTTCACGGACATGTTCCTTTGTTTATATACATGTCGCCCGATCACCAAGAAAAGTTCTGAAACTTCTGGAAGCATGTCCGCCGAACAGAACACTAGGACATGCAGCTGGGATACTTTTTAGCTCACTGCCGTTGTCTCCTACCTTCACCATCAAGAGGCCCATCTCCTGCCGCCATCCCTGTTGTTCCCTACAGCCAGATGTAGAGATGCACACAGTCTGACGTTATCCTGATGCCTGCTGCTATACTGTTCCTGCTGTGCTGTACGAGTGTACTGTGGTGAACTACCCCTGGGGGCTGGAAGCACCATACCTTACACTGTTCCTGCTGTGCTGTATGACTGTGCTGTGGTGAGCTCCCCCTGGTGGCCAGAAGCAGTCAAACCGTATGCTGTCCCTGCTGTGCTGTATGACTGTGCTGTGGTGAGCTTGCCCTGGTGGAGAAGTCCTCCATACTGTACACTGCCCTTGTTGTGCTGTACGAGTGTGCTGTGGTGAGCCCCCCCTTGGTGACAGGAAGCCGCCGTACTGTACGCTGCTCCTGCTGTGATGTACACGTGTCTGTGGTGAGCTCCCCCTGATGGCCAGATTCTCCAAACCGTACGCTGTCCCTGCTGTGCTCTATGAGTTAGCTGTGGTGAGCTCCCCCTGGGGTCCGGAAGCCGCCATACTATATGCTGTCCCTGCTGTGCTGTACAAGTGTGCTGTGGTGAGCTCCCCCTGTTGGCCGGAAAATAAGACAAAGCACATCTATGAATTATGCAACTGAATGTTTGGGTGTGTTCACACGCTGGAGTTTCTTTACAGTAACACAATGAAGGACGGCTGGACAGCAAGCCTCAAGGAAAGGAGAAGTATAACAGAGGATTGCTTCTCTGACACACTGTAACAGACCTTCAGCTGTGGGAACACGTGCAGCGATCTTACTGATGTCACATTGTATTCGGGAGCAGCTGGTTCTGTGTTTCCTTCAGGTTTCAGATATGATGCAGATTACAGAACATGGGAATGAGATTCTAGATGTTTATTTTATCATTGTGCATTTTAGTCGATTTTATGTAGAAAAAAAATCAGATGTCACATGACCAGGAATCGCCATACTGCCAAGTTCTAGCGAATGAAGCCAAGCTGTAATACCACACACAACCTGAGAACAGGGGTGGCGCTATAAAAAGTCTCCGCCTTGCTCTAGCCTCGGCCTCATTTATATTTTCTTGAAACAAATCTGCTTCATGTGGACTTGAAGAGGCCACATAATAATACCGCCATATAGAGTACGTCTCTGCAGCTAAATACTACTATGTTTCATTTGCTCCTGGGGTCCTGTCATCCGGCGAGTCCTGGGGGAGACTGACACGTCTGCTGTGCTTGCTGCTGGTTTGTTTTTGTGTTTGATCATTTCTTTCTATTAATTTCCAGGTATGAAATCCGCAGCAAATACCGTACATGTGAACACGTCCCTAGACTCCAGAACCTGAGCAGCCGCAGTGTATATAATCAGCCTCCACAGTAGAATGTGTGACACCCCCCCCCCCCAGTATTGCTATACAGTATAATGTCCTCCCCTCCCCCCAGTGGTATAATGTGTGTCTTCCCATCACCACCACCCCCACAGTATACTACATGTGTCCCATCCCCCCACAGTATAATCCGCATCCCCCAGCAGTGTAATGTGTACGCCCCCCCCCCCCCCGGCAGTATAATCTGTGTGTCCCGTCTCCTCCCCAGTATAATGTGTTTGTATGTCCCCCCCTCAGTATAATGTGTGTGCCCCCCCCCACAGTATAATCTGTTTATGTGTCCCCCCCCCCACAGTATAATGTGTTTATGTGCCCCCCCCCCCCGCAGTATAATGTGTTTATGTGTCCCCCCCCCCCGCAGTAAATGTGTGGTCCCCCTAAGTATAATGTGTGTGCCCCCCCAGTATAATGTGTGTGCCCCCCCAGTATAATGTGTGTGCCCCCCCCAGTATAATGTGTGTGCCCCCCCCAGTATAATGTGTTTGTGTCTTCCCCCCCCCCCCCCCCGCAGGATAATGTGTGTCCCTCTCCCCCCCAGTATAATGTGTGTGTCCCCAGTGCAATGTGTCCCTCTCCCCCCCAGTATAATGTGTGTGCCCCCCAGTATAATGTGTGTGCCCCCCCACAGTATAATGTGTTTGTGTCTTCCCCCCCCCCGCAGTATAATGTGTGTCCCTCTCCCCCCCCCCCCAGTATAATGTGTTTGTGTCTCCCCCCCCCCCCCAGTATAATGTGTGTGCCCCCCCCAGTATAATGTGTTTGTGTCTTCCCCCCCCCCCCGCAGTATAATGTGTGTCCCTCTCCCCCCACCCCAGTATAATGTGTGTGCCCCCCAGTATAATGTGTGTGCCCCCCCCAGTATAATGTGTGTGTCCCCAGTGCAATGTGTCCCTCTCCCCCCCAGTATAATGTGTGTGCCTCCCAGTATAATGTGTTTGTGTCTCCCCCCCCCCCAGTATAATGTGTGTGTCCCCAGTGCAATGTGTCCCCCCCCCCGCAGGATAATGTGTGTGCCCCCCAGTTTAATATGTGCTCCCCAGTATAATGTGTTTGTGCCTCCCCTGCAGTATAATGTGTTTCCCCCCCCCAGTATAATGTGTTTGTGTGTCCCCCTGCAGTATGTGTGTGCCCCCCCCAGTATAATGTGTCTCCCCCCCCCCCCCCCCCGCAGGATAATGTGTGTCCCTCTCCCCCCCAGTATAATGAGACACATGACCAGAGCCAACCTCCAGGAGAAGCCTCTGTCCCTGGTAGTCACGTCCCGCTGAGGCCAAAAATCAATGATTCATCCGGAATGAGACGATTTATCTTCATCACTGAGCGTGAAACCATTTATTATCCGATAAACCTGAACGTAATAAATCTATAGGAGCCGCAGCGCGGACTGGTGTGTGACCTACAGCCGCAGCCCCTGACCATGATGGGATTGTAGTCCTCAGACTGGTGTGTGAGCTACAGAACAGCCGCAGCCCTGACAATGATGGGATTGTAGTCCTCAGACTGGTGTGTGAGCTACAGAACAGCCGCAGCCCTGACCATGATGGGATTGTAGTCCTCAGACTGGTGTGTGACCTACAGCCGCAGCCCTGACCATGATGGGATTGTAGTCCTCAGACTGGTGTGTGAGCTACAGAACAGCCGCAGCCCCTGACCATGATGGGATTGTAGTCCTCAGACTGGTGTGTGACCTACAGAATAGCCGCAGCCCTGACCATGATGGGATTGTAGTCCTCAGAGTGCCCGCAAAGCACTTAGGATCAGAGATGAAAAAGAATAAAGGAGGAAAAATGTAAAACATTATCAAGAATTCAGAGACGGAGATGATTGTTAAAGGGGTATTCCACCTAAGAGCTAAATGAGATGCTCCCAACCCCAGCTGCTCTTCCTCACCAAGTCCCCCTGAGTATTTCTCTCTCCTGTCTTTCTAGCTGCTGCTCTTCCTGAGTTACAAGTTTTTCTAAAAGACATGTGGACATGTGTCTTTTTTCAACCGTATTAACTATGTAACAATCTATAACCAAGATGGCGCCAGCTAGGTCTACGTATTCTATCATATTCTATCGTATTCTATCTAAGAAACCAGAAGGTCTACGTATTCTATCCCGCAGTGCAAGTAACCCCAGGCTTGGGCTAGTATCACCCTAGTAGGACGAGTAGCCTAAACACGGGTATACTTGTATCTCTCTCACTCTCAAGTATTTCTCTAACGTTCCAGCAGAGCACAGTATTACATTGGGTTAGGAAAACTTTGACAAACTCCTCTACGCTGCTGTACTCTAAACTCTCCAAGCACCGCTACATCTACCTCTACTCTACTCTCCCCTCTCAAGTATCTCCGCAGCACAAACCAAGTTGAACAGTGAAATCTGTACAGAGATTATCTGTTTTCTGCCAAAGTGTTTTATACTATTCAGAGTCTGTACAGTAAAGCTGTTGTATTTATATCACTGGGACTCAGTCATCTTTCATCAGCACCTATACACACTAGCCGCACAGCTTGGCTTGTTTATCCCCTTTCTGTGGGTGCTGGTACCGATAGTCCAGGTGGGTCAATTGCCGCTCAGGACTACTGTGACAAGAGCCCAAGGGACCCATCACAGCCCGGCAGACTGTGCACATCTGGCTCCTAGTAGTCATAGATTTCCCCCTCTTCTCAGGATCAGGTAAGTATATTAGTTGGTGTGAGATCCCCGTTGTGAGAATCATTTCCCCCCTGGGCCTTGGTTTTGGTGAGAAGCCCTCTGGCACAGCTGGGGCTTGTAGTGCCCTCATGTAGCATTGGCCAAATATAGCCGCGTGTTGTCCGCTCCGGGTCAGGAATGTGATGGATCATTTCCGCATTCCGAGCTGTTCGTTCTTGAGGAATTTGCACAGGATGCAGATGAGAGAGTCTGCAGATGTGACGCGCTCGGCCTCTTCCTCGGCCTCTTCCTCGGCTCTTCCTGGATTGCAGACGTCTTGGACATCCATGAGGAAAGGATTCTTCCGAGCTGAGCACCTGCTGAGGAGGCTTCCCTGCCTCATCCGCACTGGAGCTTCCATCCCCGAATTCCGAGATAAGGAGCGTGTTCCTCTGCGCGGCGGCTCCGGCCTATGGCGGTGATAATGAGTCAGGACTCCGCATTGTTAGACGCCTCATCTTCTGCCAGGGCAGCTCCAGCTTCATCCGGTGGAGATTTCAGGATAGAATAAAACAATGAGGAACCTCAAAACTCCTCAGATTTGCAAAATAATTTTAAAAAAAATTCACTGGAAGATGTTTCCTTCTCTGCTGCCGTATAATGTCCAAGGGAAGTGCCAAAAAACGAAGGAAACATCTACAGAGAACGAGGTTACTCCTGATGTGGGGAAACACCAACTACACCTCCACCATAGGACTACTCCACCCAGCAGCTGATAGGACTACTCCACCCCGCAGCTGATAGGACTACTCCACCCCGCAGCTGATAGGACTACTCCACCCCACAGCTGATAGGACTACTCCACCCCACAGCTGATAGGACTACTCCACCCCACAGCTGATAGGACTACTCCACCCCGCAGCTGATAGGACTACTCCACCCCGCAGCTGATAGGACTACTCCACCCCGCAGCTGATAGGACTACTCCACCCCGCAGCTGATAGGACTACTCCACCCCGCAGCTGATAGGACTACTCCACCCCGCAACTGATAGGACTACTCCACCCCGCAGCTGATAGGACTACTCCACCCCACAGCTGATAGGACTACTCCACCACACAGCAGATATGACTACTCCACCACACAGCTGATAGGACTACTCCACCACACAGCTGATAGGACTACTCCACCACACAGCTGATAGGACTACTCCACCACACAGCTGATAGGACTACTCCACCACACAGCTGATAGGACTACTCCACCACACAGCTGATAGGACTACTCCACCCCGCAGATGATAGGACTACTCCCCCCTCACAGCTGTTAGGACTACTCCACCCCACTGATCATAGGACTACTCCACCCCACAGCTGATAGGACTACTCCACCCCGCAGCTGATAGGACTACTCCACCCCACAGATGATAGGAGGACTACTTCACCCCACAGCTGATAGGACTACTCCCCCCTCACAGCTGATAGGACTACTCCACCAGACAGATCATAGGACTACTCCACCCCACAGATCATAGGACTACTCCACCCCACAGATCATAGGACTACTCCCCCCTCACAGCTGATAGGAGGACTACTCCACCCCACAGATCGTAGGACTACTTCACCCCACAGCTGATAGGACTACTCCCCCCTCACAGCTGATAGGAGGACTACTCCACCCCACAGATCATAGGACTACTCCACCCCACAGCTGATAGGACTACTTGCAGTTACCCTTCATACACTAGGATGTTGTGTATTCATCACTGTGTGACGTCACTACCATGGTGGTTGGTCGGAGTATAGCTCAGCCAGATGGTATACTGTTGTGACACCAGTGCTGGTTGGACACAGAAGTATGGAGGCACACCTGCTTTTAGATTAAAGAGGCTGGCTATACCCTTTCCCCTTGGGTGCTTATCATGGTGGGCCGGAGTGGAGTTGTGACCCTCCCGGACTATTGGTACCGCCACCCACAGAAAGGGTAGATGACCCAAGGACAGTACAATTGCTGTGTCGGTGTTAAAGTAATAATCACAGAGTCCCGTTACCATAAATAAAACCTTCTTTACTCTAGGAACATTTAATACAGTAGGAGACAATAAACTTTTGACTTGACTGACAAGATTTTTGCTGAGAGATTGAGAGGTAGAATAGCTGTGCTGGCTGGGTTGTGTGCTGAGAAGTAGAGTGTGTACAGAGAAGTGGAGAGGAGTAGGTTGTGAGAGGCCCAACACAAGTAGTACTGTGCTCTGCCGGAACTTTAGTAGTAGAAGTAGAATACTTGAGAATAGAGAGAATACTTGTGCCCGTGTTTTGACTTCTGTCTTGATACCACCTATTGTCCTACAGTGTCGGGTGACCCATCCTCCTAGGGTGATACAAGCCCCAGACCTTGTTACCTGGGTTGAGCAGAGTGGTCAGGGTTTCCTGGTTACATCCGAGCTGTGAGATAGAGCAAAGTTGCTACAAGCCTACGTACTCTATCTGGATTAGTTCCTTTTGCTTCAGGATACTGTCCTGCACCCGGAAAAGACTAACTAGAGTACGTAGTCTTGTAGCAACTTTGCTCTATCTGGATTAGTTCCTCTTGCTTCAGGATACTGTCCTGCACCCAGAAAAGACTAACTAGGGTGTACCTACATTTCCTCTCCCCCATGTGACAACTTCCTACAGGGTATGTAATACCTCTTGAGAGTGGGTGAGAAGAGAGTGCAAAAGAAGAAGGAGAATAGAGATAGGCAGAGAAGAGTAAAGAGCCCTCATTGGTGCACAAATTACAAACAACAATAACCCCTCGAGTACTACAGCTGTGCAATACTTGGATACAAGATATACATACTAGCGACATCTAGTGGCAAAACTTAGGTACAACTTCATTACCACTTTTACTTAGAGTTCAGGCTTTTGCGAGGGGTGTATAAACCGGTAACACCCATGGTAGGACACCACAATAGGACTTATTAGTTTAAAAGACAAGACCTTAAAGGGATATTCCCATGTGTATGAAACCAAACTGCGGCCTGCTGGGGCTCTAAAATAATAAACTGGACAATAATCAATAATCGTGGTCTGCCCGGATCCCTAATTCCAATGATAGCAGCTTGTCCAACTGATGAATCTAATACAGTGAGTGACTGCAGAGGGTTCAGAACGTCATCAGTGAGAAAACCGGGAAAGACAGGGTTAAGGAATATGCTTAAATTTGCTAAATGACGGCCGCATGTGCTGAGGTCCGTGGCTGCTGGTACTGATGTCGGATGTAGATAGTAGATAGGTAGGTTGATAGAAGAAACAACAAAGGAGATAGGGACCGGATAGGAGGGCCTATGACTAATGTACTAGGTACTCCACCGGGATGGGGTGAAAAGTGGAGAAGTGTTTGAAGAAATCCTCATTCTCACGTATGGATGAGTCCCAGTTATCTCACCTAACCACCTTCTTCCCCACAGTGTCGGGTGACCCGTCCTCTAAGGTAGTACAAGTCCCAGGTCCCTGCTCTGGGTGGAGCTGGCTTGTAGTGACCTTCCTACAAAGCTGAGTATATCAATATCTGAGGAAATCCTCAGTGTAATACCGTTTTACCTGAAGGTTTTAAAATTTAACTTTTATTGATTTGTCTTAAAAGATATCGCATAAATAGGAGAAAATCTAATTGGGAGAAAATTTTAAATGCTGCTGTTCCTGCTGTGGGGTCGACCGTTCCGGAATGAATTATCGGCTCGTAGTATACGTGCCATTAGTGGTATAGGGGTCGATCAGTTCTGCTGGGTGCAGTGGTGCTATTTCGCTCCGCTATAGGTGGAGGCTTAGATACAGTTAAGAGTCTCACGCTGGAGCACTCCGCTTCACTGAATCTCTTGGCTTGTGGTGCGGGTCTGGAGATAGAGTATACAGTACGGGATGGCCCTAGAGTACTAATCCTGCCTGTATGAGCGATTTTGTATACACTCTCTGAATCCCATTTTCCTCTATGCCATTGGCTCTATCACCGTACTGTATAGCGTTATAGTAGGGAACGCCGCAGTTACTCTCCTTATATAAGACGCGTTCATCTCCTTCTGATTATTTGTCGCTGATTATCTTCCCTCCGACCTGACTTATCCTCAGCAAAGCATTGTCAGCGCTATAATACAGAGGAAGAGATCTGCGGAAGGCGAAGCGATGGAGGACGTCGGCCAAGACTCATAATAAGGGTCATGTGATCGGCAGGCATGTGTTTCCTTCCTATCAGCCCTGATGGTTGTGATCTGCCCCTGGGGTATAAGCCGGGGCTGCGTTTTATCTGGAGGTGGCAGAAATTCAGCGAATGTAATCGGAGGGAGCGCGTGGCGGGGTTCTCTCTGATCCCCCGCCTCTTCTCTGTATACACAGGAGATATATGGGTAATATCACCCAGGATAATGATACCGCTGTGTTGACCTCAGAAGTTTTGGGTCATGGACGTTGTTGTACAGATGAAGGAAATGGTCGGTTCTGGGCCACTGACTGCCCTGGTATGTGTCGTCAAACACCCCAAATTGTAGCTCGTGCCATAATGAGGATAATTACCCCCCAATCTCCTGGGATCATCCATGTAGAGACACAGGGAGGGGTCGTTTATATCTAATTAACATGATATTGTTTAGTTTAATTATATTGTTTATATCTGATCCAAGGAAAGCTGAGTGACAACTAATGTGGACTCCTGGACTGCAGTTATGGCGGTTGTCAGACAGTTATATGGTTATTGGGAATCATTCTGCTATTCTGTCACCAAAAGTAAAAGGGGTCGTTCACCCCCCAAAAATTCTTGCAAATCAACTGGTGCCAGAGATTTGTATTTTACTTTTATTTTTTATTTTTTTTAAATCTCCAGTCTTCCAGTACTTATCAGCTGCTGTATGTCCTGCAGGAAGTGGTGTATTCTCTCTAGTCTGACACAGTGCTCTCTGCTGCCACCTCTGTCCATGTCAGGAACTGTCCAGAGCAGCAGCAAATCCCCATAGAAACCTCTCCTGCTCTGGACAGTTCCTGACATGGACAGAGGTGGCAGCAGAGAGCAATGTGTCAGACTGGAAAGAATACACCACTTCCTGCAGGACATACAGCAGCTGATAAGTACTGAAAGACTTTTTTATATGTAACAGATTTTTATATAGAAAGAAATTACAAATCTGTAGAACTTTCTTGATTTGAAAGAAAAACATTTTCCGCTGGAGTTCCCCTTTCATTTATGTTATTTCAGTTCTTTTTACTT